>NW_025062908.1:0-54465 GCF_018153295.1 Drosophila grimshawi
ATCTTTGGAACAAAACTGCATTAAAAAATTTGACTTCCGACTCATCTAAGAAAGATATTAAGGGATATTCTTCGATAAATAGAAAATATAAGGCAAACATTAAATAGAGTCAACCTTGAAATAAATGGCCATATCTTCGTCAAAATTGCCCCACTTCAATTATAAAGGTGTTTTTGGAATTCACTCAATCTTTGGAACAAAACTGCATTAAAATAATTTGACTTCCGACTCATCTAAGAAAGATATTAAGGGATATTCTTCGATAAATAGAAAATATATGGAAAGCATTAAATAGGGTCTACCTTGAAATAAATGGCCATATCTTCGTCAAAAATTGCCCCATTTCAATTATAAGGGTGTTTTTAGAATTCACTTGATCTTTGGAACAAAATTGCATGAAAATAATTTGACTTCCAACTCATCTAAGAAAGATATTAAGGGATATTCTTCGATAAATAGAAAATATATGGAAAGCATTAAATAGTGTCTACCTTGAAATAAATGGCCGTATGTTCGTCAAAAATTGCCACATTTCAATTATAAAGGTGTTTTTAGAATTCACTTGATCTTTGGAACAAAACTGCATTAAAATAATTTGACTTCCGACTCATCTAAGAAAGATATTAAGGGATATTCTTCGATAAATAGAAAATATATGGAAAGCATTAAATAGGGTCTACCTTGAAATAAATGGCCATATCTTCGTCAAAAATTGCCCCACTTCAATTATAAAGGTGTCTTTAGAATTCGCTTGATCTTTGAAACAAAACTGCATTAAAATAATTTGACTTCCGACTCGTCTAAGAAAGATATTAAGGGATATTCTTCGATAAATAGAAAATATATGGAAAGCATTAAATAGTGTCTACCTTGAAATAAATGGCCATATCTTCGTCAAAAATTGCCCCATTTCAATTATAAAGGTGTTTTTAGAATTCACTTGATCTTTGGAACAAAACTGCATTAAAATAATTTGACTTCCGACTCATCTAAGAAAGATATTAAGGGATATTCTTCGATAAATAGAAAATATATGGAAAGCATTAAATAGTGTCTACCTTGAAATAAATGGCCATATCTTCGTCAAAAATTGCCCCATTTCAAATATAAAGGTGTTTTTAGAATTCACTTGATCTTTGGAACAAAAATGCATTAAAATAATTTGACTTCCGACTCATCTAAGAAAGATATTAAGGGATATTCTTCGATAAATAGAAAATATACGGAAAGCATTAAATAGGGTCAACCTTGAAATAAATGGCCATATCTTCGTCAAAAATTGCCCCATTTCAATTATAAAGGTGTTTTTAGAATTCACTCGATCTTTGGAACAAAACTGCATTAAAATAATTTGACTTCCGACTCATCTAAGAAAGATATTAAGGGATATTCTTCGATAAATAGAAAATATAAGCCAAACATTAAATAGGGTCAACCTTGAAATAAATGGCCATATCTTCGTCAAAAATTGCCCCATTTCAATTATAAAGGTGTTTTTAGAATTCACTCAATCTTTGGAACAAAACTGCAATAAAATAATTTGACTTCCGACTCATCTAAGAAAGATATTAAGGGATATTCTTCGATAAATAGAAAAATATATGGAAAGCATTAAATAGGGTCTACCTTGAAATAAATGGCCATATCTTCGTCAAAAATTGCCCCATTTCAATTATAAGGGTGTTTTTAGAATTCACTTGATCTTTGGAACAAATCTGCATGAAAATAATTTGACTTTCGACTCATCTAAGAAAGATATTAAGGGATATTCTTCGATAAATAGAAAATATATGGAAAGCATTAAATAGTATCTACCTTGAAATAAATGGCCATATCTTCATCTAACATTGCCCAATTTCAATTAGAAAGGTGTTTTTAGAATTCGCTTGATCTTTGGAACAAAACTGCATTAAAATAATTTGACTTCCGACTCATCTAAGAAAGATATTAAGGGATATTCTTCGATAAATAGAAAATATACGGAAAGCATTAAATAGGGTCTACCTTGAAATAAATGGCCATATCTTCGTCAAAAATTGCCCCATTTCAATTATAAAGATGTTTTTAGAATTCACTTGATTTTTGAAAACAAACTGCATTAAAATAATTTGACTTCCGACTCATCTAAGAAAGATATTAAGGGATATTCTTCGATAAATAGAAAATATATGGAAAGCATTAAATAGGGTCTACCTTGAAATAAATGGCCATATCTTCGTCAAAAATTGCCCCACTTCAATTATAAAGGTGTTTTTAGAATTCGCTTGATCTTTGAAACAAAACTGCATTAAAATAATTTGACTTCCGACTTGTCTAAGAAAGATATTAAGGGATATTCTTCGATAAATAGAAAATATATGGAAAGCATTAAATAGGGTCTACCTTGAAATAAATGGCCATATCTTCGTCAAAAATTGACCCATTTCAATAATAAAGGTGTTTTTAGAATTCACTCGATCTTTGGAAGAAAACTGCATTAAAATAATTTGACTTCCGACTCATCTAAGAAAGATATTAAGGGATATTCTTCGATAAATAAAAAATATATGGAAAGCATTAAATAGGGTCTACCTTGAAATAAATGGCCATATCTTCGTCTAAAATTGCCCCATTTCAATTATAAAGGTGTTTTTAGAATTCACTTGATCTTTGAAACAAAACTGCATTAAAATAATTTGACTTCCGACTCATCTAAGAAAGATATTAAGGGATATTCTTCGATAAATAGAAAATATATGGAAAGCATTAAATAGGGTCTACCTTGAAATAAATGGCCATATCTTCGTCAAAAATTGCCCCATTTCAATTATAAAGGTGTTTTTAGAATTCGCTTGATCTTTGAAAACAAACTGCATTAAAATAATTTGACTTCCGACTCATCTAAGAAAGATATTAAGGGATATTCTTCGATAAATAGAAAATATATGGAAAGCATTAAATAGGGTCTACCTTGAAATAAATGGCCATATCTTCGTCAAAAATTGCCCCATTTCAATTATAAAGGTGTTTTTAGAATTCGCTTGATCTTTGGAAACAAAACTGCATTAAAATAATTTGACTTCCGACTCATCTAAGAAAGATATTAAGGGATATTCTTCGATAAATAGAAAATATATGGAAAGCATTAAATAGTGTCTACCTTGAAATAAATGGCCATATCTTCGTCAAAAATTGCCCCATTTCAATTATAAGGGTGTTTTTAGAATTCACTTGATCTTTGGAACAAAACTGCATGAAAATAATTTGACTTCCGACTCATCTAAGAAAGATATTAAGGGATATTCTTCGATAAATAGAAAATATATGGAAAGCATTAAATAGGGTCTACCTTGAAATAAATGGCCATATCTTCGTCTAAAAATGCCCCATTTCAATTATAAAGGTGTTTTTAGAATTCACTCGATCTTTGAAACAAAACTTCATTAAAATAATTTGACTTTCGACTCATCTAAGAAAGATATTAAGGGATATTCTTCGATAAATAGAAAATATATGGAAAGCATTAAATAGGGTCTACCTTGAAATAAATGGCCATATCTTCGTCAAAAATTGCCCCATTTCAATTATAAGGGTGTTTTTAGAATTCACTTGATCTTTGGAACAAAACTGCATTAAAATAATTTGACTTCCGACTCATCTAAGAAAGATATTAAGGGATATTCTTCGATAAATAGAAAATATATGGAAAGCATTAAATAGTGTCTACCTTGAAATAAATGGCCGTATCTTCGGCAAAAATTGCCCCATTTCAATTATAAAGGTGTTTTTAGAATTCACTTGATCTTTGGAACAAAACTGCATTAAAATAATTTGACTTCCGACTCATCTTAGAAAGATATTAAGGGATATTCTTCGATAAATAGAAAATATATGGAAAGCATTAAATATGGTGTACCTTGAAATAAATGGCCATATCATCATCTAAAATTGCCCCATTTCAATTATAAAGGTGTTTTTAGATTCACTCAATCTTTGGAACAAAACTTCATTAAAATAATTTGACTTCCGACTCATCTAAGAAAGATATTAAGGGATATTCTTCGATAAATAGAAAATATACGGAAAGCATTAAATAGGGTCTACCTTGAAATAAATAGCCATATCTTCGTCAAAAATTGCCCCATTTCAATTATAAAGGTGTTTTTAGAATTCACTTGATCTTTGAAAACAAACTGCATTAAAATAATTTGACTTCCGACTCATCTAAGAAAGATATTAAGGGATATTCTTCGATAAATAGAAAATATATGGAAAGCATTAAATAGGGTCTACCTTGAAATAAATGGCCATATCTTCGTCAAAAATTGCCCCACTTCAATTATAAAGGTGTTTTTAGAATTCGCTTGATCTTTGAAACAAAACTGCATTAAAATAATTTGACTTCCGACTCGTCTAAGAAAGATATTAAGGGATATTCTTCGATAAATAGAAAATATATGGAAAGCATTAAATAGGGTCTACCTTGAAATAAATGGCCATATCTTCGTCAAAAATTGCCCCATTTCAATTATAAAGGTGTTTTAAGAATTCACTCAATCTTTGGAACAAAACTGCATTAAAATAATTTGACTTCCGACTCATCTAAGAAAGATATTAAGGGATATTCTTCGATAAATAGAAAATATATGGAAAGCATTAAATAGGGTCTACCTTGAAATAAATGGCCATATCTTCGTCAAAAATTGCCCCATTTCAATTATAAGGGTGTTTTTAGAATTCACTTGATCTTTGGAACAAAACTGCATTAAAATAATTTGACTTCCGACTCATCTAAGAAAGATATTAAGGGATATTCTTCGATAAATAGAAAATATATGGAAAGCATTAAATAGGGTCTACCTTGAAATAAATGGCCATATCTTCATCTAACATTGCCCAATTTCAATTATAAAGGTGTTTTTAGAATTCACTTGATCTTTGGAACAAAACTGCATTAAAATAATTTGACTTCCGACTCATCTAAGAAAGATATTAAGGGATATTCTTCGATAAATAGAAAATATACGGAAAGCATTAAATAGGGTCTACCTTGAAATAAATGGCCATATCTTCGTCAAAAATTGCCCCATTTCAATTATAAAGATGTTTTTAGAATTCACTTGATTTTTAAAAACAAACTGCATTAAAATAATTTGACTTCCGACTCATCTAAGAAAGATATTAAGGGATATTCTTCGATAAATAGAAAATATATGGAAAGCATTAAATAGGGTCTACCTTGAAATAAATGGCCATATCTTCGTCAAAAATTGCCCCACTTCAATTATAAAGGTGTTTTTAGAATTCGCTTGATCTTTGAAACAAAACTGCATTAAAATAATTTGACTTCCGACTCGTCTAAGAAAGATATTAAGGGATATTCTTCGATAAATAGAAAATATATGGAAAGCATTAAATAGGGTCTACCTTGAAATAAATAGCCATATCTTCGTCAAAAAGTGACCCATTTCAATAATAAAGGTGTTTTTAGAATTCACTCGATCTTTGGAAGAAAACTGCATTAAAATAATTTGACTTCCGACTCATCTAAGAAAGATATTAAGGGATATTCTTCGATAAATAGAAAATATATGGAAAGCATTAAATAGGGTCTACCTTGAAATAAATAGCCATATCTTCGTCTAAAATTGCCCCATTTCAATTATAAAGGTGTTTTTAGAATTCACTTGATCTTTGAAACAAAACTGCATTAAAATAATTTGACTTCCGACTCATCTAAGAAAGATATTAAGGGATATTCTTCGATAAATAGAAAATATATGGAAAGCATTAAATAGGGTCTACCTTGAAATAAATGGCCATATCTTCGTCTAAAATTGCCCCATTTCAATTATAAAGGTGTTTTTAAAATTCACTTGATCTTTGAAACAAAACTGCATTAAAATAATTTGACTTTCGACTCATCTAAGAAAGATATTAAGGGATATTCTTCGATAAATAGAAAATATATGGAAAGCATTAAATAGGGTCTACCTTGAAATAAATGGCCATATCTTCATCTAAATCTACCCCATTTCAATTATAGAGGTGTTTTTAGAATTCACTCAATCTTTGGAACAAAACTGCATTAAAATAATTTGACTTCCGACTCATCTAAGAAAGATATTAAGGGATATTCTTTGATAAATAGAAAATATCTGGAAAGCATTAAATAGGGTCTACCTTGAAATAAATGGCCATATCTTCGTCAAAAATTGCCCCATTTCAATTATAAAGGTGTTTTTAGAATTCACTTGATCTTTGAAAACAAACTGCATTAAAATAATTTGACTTCCGACTCATCTAAGAAAGATATTAAGGGATATTCTTCGATAAATAGAAAATATATGGAAAGCATTAAATATGGTCTACCTTGAAATAAATGGCCATATCTTCATCTAAAATTGCCCCATTTCAATTATAAAGGTGTTTTTAGAATTCACTCAATACTTGGAACAAAACTGCATTAAAATAATTTGACTTCCGACTCATCTAAGAAAGATATTAAGGGATATTCTTCGATAAATAGAAAATATATGGAAAGCATTAAATAGGGTCTGCCTTGAAATAAATGGCCATATCTTCGTCAAAAATTGCCCCATTTCAATTATAAAGGTGTTTTTAGAATTCACTCAATACTTGGAACAAATCTGCATTAAAATAATTTGACTTCCGACTCATCTAAGAAAGATATTAAGGGATATTCTTCGATAAATAGAAAATATATGGAAAGCATTAAATAGGGTCTACCTTGAAATAAATGGCCATATCTTCATCTAACATTGCCCAATTTCAATTATAAAGGTGTTTTTAGAATTCACTTGATCTTTGGAACAAAACTGCATTAAAATAATTTGACTTGCGACTCATCTAAGAAAGATATTAAGGGATATTCGATAAATAGAAAATATATGGAAAGCATTAAATAGTGTCTACCTTGAAATAAATGGCCATATCTTCGTCAAAAATTGCCCCATTTCAATTATAAAGGTGTCTTTAGAATTCGCTCGATCTTTGAAACAAAACTGCATTAAAATAATTTGACTTCCGACTCATCTAAAAAAGATATTAAGGGATATTCTTCGATAAATAGAAAATATATGGAAAGCATTAAAATAGGGTCTACCTTGAAATAAATGGGCCATATCTTTCGTCAAAAATTGCCCCATTTCAATTATAAAGGTGTTTTTAGAATTCGCTTGATCTTTGAAACAAAACTGCATTAAAATAATTTGACTTCCGACTCATCTAAAAAAGATATTAAGGGGTTAATTCTTCGATAAATAGAAAATACACGGAAAGCATTAAAATAGGGTCTACCTTGAAAATAAATGGCCATATCTTCATCTAAAACTAGCCCCCACTTCAATTATAAAGGTGTTTTTAGAATTCGCTCGATCTTTGAAACAAAACTGCTTTAAAATAATTTGACTTCCGACTCATCTAAGAAAGATATTAAGGGATATTCTTCGATAAATAGAAAATATCTGGAAAGCATTAAATAGGGTCTACCTTGAAATAAATGACCATATCTTCGTCAAAAATTGCCCCATTTCAATTATAAAGGTGTTTTTAGAATTCACTTGATCTTTGAAACAAAACTGCATTAAAATAATTTGACTTCCGACTCATCTAAGAAAGATATTAAGGGATATTCTTCGATAAATAGAAAATATATGGAAAGCATTAAATAGGGTCTACCTTGAAATAAATGGCCATATCTTCGTCTAAAATTGCCCCATTTCAATTATAAAGGTGTTTTTAGAATTCACTTGATCTTTGGAACAAAACTGCATTAAAATAATTTGACTTCCGACTCATCTAAGAAAGATATTAAGGGATATTCTTCGATAAATAGAAAATATATGGAAAGCATTAAATAGGGTCTACCTTGAAATAAATGGCCATATCTTCATCTAAATCTACCCCATTTCAATTATAGAGGTGTTTTTAGAATTCACTCAATCTTTGGAACAAAACTGCATTAAAATAATTTGACTTCCGACTCATCTAAGAAAGATATTAAGGGATATTCTTCGATAAATAGAAAATATCTGGAAAGCATTAAATAGGGTCTACCTTGAAATAAATGGCCATATCTTCGTCAAAAATTGCCCCATTTCAATTATAAAGGTGTTTTTAGAATTCGCTTAATCTTTGGAACAAAACTGCATTAAAATAATTTGACTTCCGACTCATCTAATAAAGATATTAAAGGATATTCATCTATAAATATAAAATATATGGAAAGCATTAAATATGGTCTACCTTGAAATAAATGGCCATATCTTCATCTAAAATTGCCCCATTTCAATTATAAAGGTGGTTTTAGAATTCGCTCAATCTTTGGAACAAAACTGCATTAAAATAATTTGACTTGCAACTCACCTAAGAAAGATATTAAGGGATATTCTTCGATAAATAGAAAATATATGGAAAGCATTAAATAGGGTCTACCTTGAAATAAATGGCCATATCTTCGTCAAAAATTGCCCCATTTCAATTATAAAGGTGTTTTTAGAATTCGCTTGCTCTTTGGAACAAAACTGCATTAAAATAATTTGACTTCCGACTCATCTAAGAAAGATATTAAGGGATATTCTTCGATAAATAGAAAATATATGGAAAGCATTAAATAGTGTCTACCTTGAAATAAATGGCCATATCTTCGTCAAAAATTGCCCCATTTCAATTATAAGGGTGTTTTTAAAATTCACTTGATCTTTGAAACTCACCTGCATTAAAATAATTTGACTTTCGACTCATCTATAATAGATATTAAGGGATATTTTTCGATAAATAGAAAAATATATGGAAAGCATTAAATAGGGTCTACCTTGAAATAAATGGCCATATCTTCATCTAAAATTGGCCAATTTCAATTATAAGGGTGTCTTTAGAATTCTCTTGATCTATGAAACACACCTGCATTAAAATAATTTGACTTCCGACTCGTCTAAGAAAGATATTAAGGGATATTCTTCGATAAATAGAAAATATATGGAAAGCATTAAATAGGGTCTACCTTGAAATAAATAGCCATATCTTCGTCAAAAATTGCCCCACTTCAATTATAAAGGTGTTTTACGAATTCACTCAATCTTTGGAACAAAACTGCATTAAAATAATTTGACTTCCGACTCATCTAAGAAAGATATTAAGGGATATTCTTCGATAAATAGAAAATATATGGAAAGCATTAAATAGGGTCTACCTTGAAATAAATGGCCATATCTTCGTCAAAAATTGCCCCATTTCAATTATAAGGGTGTTTTTAGAATTCACTTGATCTTTGGAACAAATCTGCATGAAAATAATTTGACTTCCGACTCATCTAAGAAAGATATTAAGGGATATTCTTCGATAAATAGAAAATATATGGAAAGCATTAAATAGTGTCTACCTTGAAATAAATGGCCATATCTTCATCTAACATTGCCCAATTTCAATTAGAAAGGTGTTTTTAGAATTCACTTGATCTTTGGAACAAAACTGCATTAAAATAATTTGACTTCCGACTCATCTAAGAAAGATATTAAGGGATATTCTTCGATAAATAGAAAATATATGGAAAGCATTAAATAGGGTCTACCTTGAAATAAATGGCCATATCTTCTTCAAAAATTGCCCCATTTCAATTATAAAGATGTTTTTAGAATTCACTTGATTTTTTGAAAACAAACTGCATTAAAATAATTTGACTTCCGACTCATCTAAGAAAGATATTAAGGGATATTCTTCGATAAATAGAAAATATATGGAAAGCATAAATAGGGTCTACCTTGAAATAAATGGCCATATCTCGTCAAAAATTGCCCCACTTCAATTATAAAGGTGTTTTTAGAATTCGCTTGATCTTTGAAACATAACTGCATTAAAATAATTTGACTTCCGACTCGTCTAAGAAAGATATTAAGGGATATTCTTCGATAAATAGAAAATATATGGAAAGCATTAAATAGGGTCTACCTTGAAATAAATGGCCATATCTTCGTCAAAAATTGCCCCATTTCAATTATAAAGGTGTTTTTAGAATTCACTTGATCTTTGAAACAAAACTGCATTAAAATAATTTGACTTCCGACTCATCTAAGAAAGATATTAAGGGATATTCTTCGATAAATAGAAAATATATGGAAAGCATTAAATAGGGTCTACCTTGAAATAAATGGCCATATCTTCATCTAAATCTGCCCCATTTCAATTATAGAGGTGTTTTTAGAATTCACTCAATCTTTGGAACAAAACTGCTTTAAAATAATTTGACTTCCGACTCATCTAAGAAAGATATTAAGGGATATTCTTCGATAAATAGAAAATATCTGGAAAGCATTAAATAGGGTCTACCTTGAAATAAATGGCCATATCTTCATCTAAAATTGCCCAATTTCAATTATAAAGGTGTTTTTAGAATTCGCTTGATCTTTGGAACAAAACTGCATTAAAATAATTTGACTTCCGACTCATCTAAGAAAGATATTAAGGGATATTCTTCGATAAATAGAAAATATATGGAAAGCATTAAATAGTGTCTACCTTGAAATAAATGGCCATATCTTCGTCAAAAATTGCCCCATTTCAATTATAAAGGTGTTTTTAGAATTCGCTTGCTCTTTGGAACAAATCTGCATTAAAATAATTTGACTTCCGACTCATATAAGAAAGATATTAAGGGATATTCGATAAATAGAAAATATATGGAAAGCATTAAATAGGGTCTACCTTGAAATAAATGGCCATATCTTCGTCAAAAATTGCCCCATTTCAATTATAAAGGTGTTTTTAGAATTCGCTCGATCTTTGGAACAAAACTGCATTAAAATAATTTGACTTCCGGCTCATCTAAGAAAGATATTAAGGGATATTCTTCGATAAATAGAAAATATATGGAAAGCATTAAATAGGGTCTACCTTGAAATAAATGGCCATATCTTCGTCAAAAATTGCCCCATTTCAATTATAAAGGTGTTTTTAGAATTCGCTCGATCTTTGGAACAAAACTGCATTAAAATAATTTGACTTCCGGCTCATCTAAGAAAGATATTAAGGGATATTCTTCGATAAATAGAAAATATCTGGAAAGCATTAAATAGGGTCTACCTTGAAATAAATGGCCATATCTTCGTCAAAAATTGCCCCATTTCAATTATAAAGGTGTTTTTAGAATTCCCTTGCTCTTTGGAACAAAACTGCATTAAAATAATTTGACTTCCGACTCATCTAAGAAAGATATTAAGGGATATTCTTCGATAAATAGAAAATATACGGAAAGCATTAAATAGGGTCTACCTTGAAATAAATAGCCATATCTTCGTCAAAAATTGCCCCATTTCAATTATAAAGGTGTTTTTAGAATTCACTTGATCTTTGAAAACAAACTGCATTAAAATAATTTGACTTCCGACTCATCTAAGAAAGATATTAAGGGATATTCTTCGATAAATAGAAAATATATGGAAAGCATTAAATAGGGTCTACCTTGAAATAAATGGCCATATCTTCATCTAACATTGCCCAATTTCAATTATAAAGGTGTTTTTAGAATTCACTCGATCTTTGGAAGAAAACTGCACTAAAATAATTTGACTTCCGACTCATCTAAGAAAGATATTAAGGGATATTCTTCGATAAATAGAAAATATATGGAAAGCATTAAATAGGGTCTACCTTGAAATAAATGGCCATATCTTCGTCAAAAATTGCCCCATTTCAATTATAAAGGTGTTTTTAGAATTCGCTCGATCTTTGGAACAAAACTGCATTAAAATAATTTGACTTCCGGCTCATCTAAAAAAGATATTAAGGGATATTCTTCGATAAATAGAAAATATATGGAAAGCATTAAATAGGGTCTACCTTGAAATAAATGGCCATATCTTCGTCAAAAATTGCCCCATTTCAATTATAAAGGTGTTTTTAGAATTCGCTTGCTCTTTGGAACAAAACTGCATTAAAATAATTTGACTTCCGACTCATCTAAGAAAGATATTAAGGGATATTCTTCGATAAATAGAAAATATACGGAAAGCATTAAATAGGGTCTACCTTGAAATAAATGGCCATATCTTCGTCAAAAATTGCCCCATTTCAATTATAAAGATGTTTTTAGAATTCACTTGATCTTTGCAACAAAACTGCATTAAAATAATTTGACTTCCGACTCATCTAAGAAAGATATTAAGGGATATTCTTCGATAAATAGAAAATATATGGAAAGCATTAAATAGGGTCTACCTTGAAATAAATGGCCATATGTTCGTCAAAAATTGCCCCACTTCAATTATAAAGGTGTTTTTAGAATTCGCTTGATTTTTGAAACAAAACTGCATTAAAATAATTTGACTTCCGACTCGTCTAAGAAAGATATTAAGGGATATTCTTCGATAAATAGAAAATATATGGAAAGCATTAAATAGGGTCTACCTTGAAATAAATGGCCATATCTTCGTCAAAAATTGCCCCATTTCAATTATAAAGGTGTTTTTAGAATTCTCTCAATCTTTGGAAGAAAACTGCATTAAAATAATTTGACTTCCGACTCATCTAAGAAAGATATAAAGGGATATTCTTCGATAAATAGAAAATATATGGAAAGCATTAAATAGGGTCTACCTTGAAATAAATGGCCATATCTTCGTCAAAAATTGCCCCATTTCAATTATAAAGGTGTTTTTAGAATTCACTTGATCTTTGAAAACAAACTGCATTAAAATAATTTGACTTCCGACTCATCTAAGAAAGATATTAAGGGATATTCTTCGATAAATAGAAAATATATGGAAAGCATTAAATAGGGTCTACCTTGAAATAAATGGCCATATGTTCGTCAAAAATTGCCCCATTTCAATTATAAAGGTGTTTTTAGAATTCACTTGATCTTTGAAACAAAACTGCATTAAAATAATTTGACTTCCGACTCATCTAAGAAAGATATTAAGGGATATTCTTCGATAAATAGAAAATATATGGAAAGCAATAAATAGGGTCTACCTTGAAATAAATGGCCATATCTTCGTCAAAAATTGCCCCAATTCAATTATAAAGGTGTTTTTAGAATTCTCTCAATCTTTGGAAGAAAACTGCATTAAAATAATTTGACTTCCGACTCATCTAAGAAAGATATAAAGGGATATTCTTCGATAAATAGAAAATATATGGAAAGCATTAAATAGGGTCTACCTTGAAATAAATGGCCATATCTTCGTCAAAAATTGCCCCATTTCAATTATAAAGGTGTTTTTAGAATTCACTTGATCTTTGAAAACAAACTGCATTAAAATAATTTGACTTGCGACTCATCTAAGAAAGATATTAAGGGATATTCGATAAATAGAAAATATATGGAAAGCATTAAATAGTGTCTACCTTGAAATAAATGGCCATATCTTCGTCAAAAATTGCCCCATTTCAATTATAAAGGTGTTTTTAGAATTCGCTCGATCTTTGGAACAAAACTGCATTAAAATAATTTGACTTCCGGCTCATCTAAGAAAGATATTAAGGGATATTCTTCGATAAATAGAAAATATATGGAAAGCATTAAATAGGGTCTACCTTGAAATAAATGGCCATATCTTCGTCAAAAATTGCCCCATTTCAATTATAAAGGTGTTTTTAGAATTCACTTGATCTTTGAAAACAAACTGCATTAAAATAATTTGACTTCCGACCCATCTAAGAAAGATATTAAGGGATATTCTTCGATAAATAGAAAATATATGGAAAGCATTAAATAGGGTCTACCTTGAAATAAATGGCCATATCTTCATCTAAAATTGCCCCATTTCAATTATAGAGGTGTTTTTAGAATTCACTCAATCTTTGGAACAAAACTGCATTAAAATAATTTGACTTCCGACTCATCTAAGAAAGATATTAAGGGATATTCTTCGATAAATAGAAAATATAAGGCAAACATTAAATAGAGTCAACCTTGAAATAAATGGCCATATCTTCATCTAAAATTGCCCCACTTCAATTATAAAGGTGTTTTTAGAATTCACTCAATCTTTGGAACAAAACTGCATTAAAATAATTTGACTTCCGACTCATCTAAGAAAGATATTAAGGGATATTCTTCGATAAATAGAAAATATATGGAAAGCATTAAATAGGGTCTACCTTGAAATAAATGGCCATATCTTCGTCAAAAATTGCCCCATTTCAATTATAAGGGTGTTTTTAGAATTCACTTGATCTTTGGAACAAAACTGCATGAAAATAATTTGACTTCCGACTCATCTAAGAAAGATATTAAGGGATATTCTTCGATAAATAGAAAATATATGGAAAGCATTAAATAGTGTCTACCTTGAAATAAATGGCCATATCTTCGTCAAAAATTGCCCCATTTCAATTATAAATGTGTTTTTAGAATTCACTTGATCTTTGGAACAAAACTGCATTAAAATAATTTGACTTCCGACTCATCTAAGAAAGATATTAAGGGATATTCTTCGATAAATAGAAAATATATGGAAAGCATTAAATAGGGTCTACCTTGAAATAAATGGCCATATCTTCGTCAAAAATTGCCCCATTTCAATTATAAAGGTGTTTTTAGAATTCACTTGATCTTTGAAAACAAACTGCATTAAAATAATTTGACTTCCGACTCATCTAAGAAAGATATTAAGGGATATTCTTCGATAAATAGAAAATATATGGAAAGCATTAAATAGGGTCTACCTTGAAATAAATGGCCATATCTTCATCTAACATTGCCCCATTTCAATTATAAAGGTGTTTTTAGAATTCACTTGATCTTTGGAACAAAACTGCATTAAAATAATTTGACTTGCGACTCATCTAAGAAAGATATTAAGGGATATTCGATAAATAGAAAATATATGGAAAGCATTAAATAGGGTCTACCTTGAAATAAATGGCCATATCTTCGTCAAAAATTGCCCCATTTCAATTATAAAGGTGTTTTTAGAATTCACTTGATCTTTGGAACAAAACTGCATTAAAATAATTTGACTTCCGACTCATCTAAGAAAGATATTAAGGGATATTCTTCGATAAATAGAAAATATATGGAAAGCATTAAATAGGGTCTACCTTGAAATAAATGGCCATATCTTCGTCAAAAATTGCCCCATTTCAATTATAAAGGTGTTTTTAGAATTCGCTTGATCTTTGGAACAAAACTGCATTAAAATAATTTGACTTCCGACTCATCTAAGAAAGATATTAAGGGATATTCTTCGATAAATAGAAAATATATGGAAAGCATTAAATAGGGTCTACCTTGAAATAAATGGCCATATCTTCGTCAAAAATTGCCCCATTTCAATTATAAAG
Organism: Drosophila grimshawi; assembly: GCF_018153295.1. Classification (NCBI taxonomy): domain Eukaryota; kingdom Metazoa; phylum Arthropoda; class Insecta; order Diptera; family Drosophilidae; genus Drosophila; species Drosophila grimshawi. The sequence continues at coordinate 15,286 of NW_025062908.1, forward strand.
GTGTTTTTAGAATTCACTTGATCTTTGGAACAAAACTGCATTAAAATAATTTGACTTCCGACTCATCTAAGAAAGATATTAAGGGATATTCTTCGATAAATAGAAAATATATGGAAAGCATTAAATAGGGTCTACCTTGAAATAAATGGCCATATCTTCGTCAAAAATTGCCCCATTTCAATTATAAAGGTGTTTTTAGAATTCACTTGATCTTTGAAACAAAACTGCATTAAAATAATTTGACTTCCGACTCATCTAAGAAAGATATTAAGGGATATTCTTCGATAAATAGAAAATATATGGAAAGCATTAAATAGGGTCTACCTTGAAATAAATGGCCATATCTTCGTCAAAAATTGCCCCATTTCAATTATAAAGGTGTTTTTAGAATTCACTTGATCTTTGGAACAAAACTGCATTAAAATAATTTGACTTCCGACTCATCTAAGAAAGATATTAAGGGATATTCTTCGATAAATAGAAAATATATGGAAAGCATTAAATAGGGTCTACCTTGAAATAAATGGCCATATCTTCGTCAAAAATTGCCCCATTTCAATTATAAAGGTGTTTTTAGAATTCACTTGATCTTTGGAACAAAACTGCATTAAAATAATTTGACTTCCGACTCATCTAAGAAAGATATTAAGGGATATTCTTCGATAAATAGAAAATATATGGAAAGCATTAAATAGGGTCTACCTTGAAATAAATGGCCATATCTTCGTCAAAAATTGCCCCATTTCAATTATAAAGGTGTTTTTAGAATTCACTTGATCTTTGAAAACAAACTGCATTAAAATAATTTGACTTCCGACTCATCTAAGAAAGATATTAAGGGATATTCTTCGATAAATAGAAAATATATGGAAAGCATTAAATAGGGTCTACCTTGAAATAAATGGCCATATCTTCATCTAAAATTGCCCCATTTCAATTATAGAGGTGTTTTTAGAATTCACTCAATCTTTGGAACAAAACTGCATTAAAAAAATTAGACTTCCGACTCATCTAAGAAAGATATTAAGGGATATTCTTCGATAAATAGAAAATATAAGGCAAACATTAAATAGAGTCAACCTTGAAATAAATAGCCATATCTTCGTCAAAAATTGCCCCACTTCAATTATAAAGGTGTTTTTAGAATTCACTCAATCTTTGGAACAAAACTGCATGAAAATAATTTGACTTCCGACTCATCTAAGAAAGATATTAAGGGATATTCTTCGATAAATAGAAAATATATGGAAAGCATTAAATAGTGTCTACCTTGAAATAAATGGCCATATCTTCGTCAAAAATTGCCCCATTTCAATTATAAATGTGTTTTTAGAATTCACTTGATCTTTGAAAACAAACTGCATTAAAATAATTTGACTTCCGACTCATCTAAGAAAGATATTAAGGGATATTCTTCGATAAATAGAAAATATATGGAAAGCATTAAATAGGGTCTACCTTGAAATAAATGGCCATATCTTCATCTAACATTGCCCAATTTCAATTATAAAGGTGTTTTTAGAATTCACTTGATCTTTGGAACAAAACTGCATTAAAATAATTTGACTTCCGACTCATCTAAGAAAGATATTAAGGGATATTCTTCGATAAATAGAAAATATCTGGAAAGCATTAAATAGGGTCTACCTTGAAATAAATGGCCATATCTTCGTCAAAAATTGCCCCATTTCAATCATAAAGGTGTTTTTAGAATTCACTTGATCTTTGAAAACAAACTGCATTAAAATAATTTGACTTCCGACTCATCTAAGAAAGATATTAAGGGATATTCTTCGATAAATAGAAAATATATGGAAAGCATTAAATAGGGTCTACCTTGAAATAAATGGCCATATCTTCATCTAACATTGCCCAATTTCAATTATAAAGGTGTTTTTAGAATTCACTTGATCTTTGGAACAAAACTGCATTAAAATAATTTGACTTGCGACTCATCTAAGAAAGATATTAAGGGATATTCGATAAATAGAAAATATATGGAAAGCATTAAATAGTGTCTACCTTGAAATAAATGGCCATATCTTCGTCAAAAATTGCCCCATTTCAATTATAAAGGTGTTTTTAGAATTCGCTTGCTCTTTGGAACAAAACTGCATTAAAATAATTTGACTTCCGACTCATCTAAGAAAGATATTAAGGGATATTCTTCGATAAATAGAAAATATATGGAAAGCATTAAATAGGGTCTACCTTGAAATAAATGGCCATATCTTCATCTAACATTGCCCAATTTCAATTATAAAGGTGTTTTTAGAATTCACTTGATCTTTGGAACAAAACTGCATTAAAATAATTTGACTTGCGACTCATCTAAGAAAGATATTAAGGGATATTCGATAAATAGAAAATATATGGAAAGCATTAAATAGTGTCTACCTTGAAATAAATGGCCATATCTTCGTCAAAAATTGCCCCATTTCAATTATAAAGGTGTTTTTACAATTCGCTCGATCTTTGGAACAAAACTGCATTAAAATAATTTGACTTCCGACTCATCTAAGAAAGATATTAAGGGATATTCTTCGATAAATAGAAAATATATGGAAAGCATTAAATAGGGGCTACCTTGAAATAAATGGGCATATCTTCGTCAAAAATTGCCCCATTTCAATTATAAAGGTGTTTTTAGAATTCGCTTGCTCTTTGGAACAAAACTGCATTAAAATAATTTGACTTCCGACTCATCTAAGAAAGATATTAAGGGATATTCTTCGATAAATAGAAAATATATGGAAAGCATTAAATAGTGTCTACCTTGAAATAAATGGCCATATCTTCGTCAAAAATTGCCCCATTTCAATTATAAAGGTGTTTTTAGAATTCACATGATCTTTGGAACAAAACTGCATTAAAATAATTTGACTTCCGACTCATCTAAGAAAGATATTAAGGGATATTCTTCGATAAATAGAAAATATATGGAAAGCATTAAATAGGGTCTACCTTGAAATAAATGGCCATATCTTCGTCAAAAATTGCCCCATTTCAATTATAAATGTGTTTTTAGAATTCACTTGATCTTTGAAAACAAACTGCATTAAAATAATTTGACTTCCGACTCATCTAAGAAAGATATTAAGGGATATTCTTCGATAAATAGAAAATATATGGAAAGCATTAAATAGGGTCTACCTTGAAATAAATGGCCATATCTTCATCTAACATTGCCCAATTGCAATTATAAAGGTGTTTTTAGAATTCACTTGATCTTTGGAACAAAACTGCATTAAAATAATTTGACTTCCGACTCATCTAAGAAAGATATTAAGGGATATTCGATAAATAGAAAATATATGGAAAGCATTAAATAGTGTCTACCTTGAAATAAATGGCCATATCTTCGTCAAAAATTGCCCCATTTCAATTATAAAGGTGTTTTTAGAATTCGCTCGATCTTTGGAACAAAACTGCATTAAAATAATTTGACTTCCGACTCATCTAAGAAAGATATTAAGGGATATTCTTCGATAAATAGAAAATATATGGAAAGCATTAAATAGGGTCTACCTTGAAACAAATGGCAATATCTTCGTCAAAAATTGCCCCATTTCAATTATAAAGGTGTTTTTAGAATTCGCTTGCTCTTTGGAACAAAACTGCATTAAAATAATTTGACTTCCGACTCATCTAAGAAAGATATTAAGGGATATTCTTCGATAAATAGAAAATATACGGAAAGCATTAAATAGGGTCTACCTTGAAATAAATGGCCATATCTTCGTCAAAAATTGCCCCATTTCAATTATAAAGATGTTTTTAGAATTCACTTGATCTTTGGAACAAAACTGCGTTAAAATAATTTGACTTTCGACTCATCTAAGAAAGATATTAAGGGATATTCTTCGATAAATAGAAAATATATGGAAAGCATTAAATAGGGTCTACCTTGAAATAAATGGCCATATCTTCGTCAAAAATTGCCCCACTTCAATTATAAAGGTGTTTTTAGAATTCGCTTGATCTTTGAAACAAAACTGCATTAAAATAATTTGACTTCCGACTCGTCTAAGAAAGATATTAAGGGATATTCTTCGATAAATAGAAAATATATGGAAAGCATTAAATAGGGTCTACCTTGAAATAAATGGCCATATCTTCGTCAAAAATTGCCCCACTTCAATTATAAAGGTGTTTTTAGAATTCATGCGATCCTTGAAACAAAACTGCATCAAAATAATTTGACTTCCGACTCATGTAAGAAATATATAAAGGGATATTCTTCGATAAATAGAAAATATATGGAAAGCATTAAATAGGGTCTACCTTGAAATAAATGGCCATATCTTCGTCAAAAATTGCCCCATTTCAATTATAAAGGTGTTTTTAGAATTCACTTGATCTTTGAAACAAAACTGCATTAAAATAATTTGACTTCCGACTCATCTAAGAAAGATATTAAGGGATATTCTTCGATAAATAGAAAATATATGGAAAGCATTAAATAGGGTCTACCTTGAAATAAATGGCCATATCTTCGTCTAAAATTGCCCCATTTCAATTATAAAGGTGTTTTTAGAATTCACTTGATCTTTGGAACAAAACTGCATTAAAATAATTTGACTTCCGACTCATCTAAGAAAGATATTAAGGGATATTCTTCGATAAATAGAAAATATATGGAAAGCATTAAATAGGGTCTACCTTGAAATAAATGGCCATATCTTCGTCAAAAATTGCCCCATTTCAATTATAAAGGTGTTTTTAGAATTCACTTGATCTTTGAAAACAAACTGCATTAAAATAATTTGACTTCCGACTCATCTAAGAAAGATATTAAGGGATATTCTTCGATAAATAGAAAATATATGGAAAGCATTAAATAGGGTCTACCTTGAAATAAATGGCCATATCTTCGTCAAAAATTGCCCCATTTCAATTATAAGAGGTGTTTTTAGAATTCACTTGATCTTTGGAACAAAACTGCATTAAAAAAATTTGACTTCCGACTCATCTAAGAAAGATATTAAGGGATATTCTTCGATAAATAGAAAATATATGGAAAGCATTAAATAGGGTCTACCTTGAAATAAATGGCCATATCTTCGTCAAAAATTGCCCCACTTCAATTATAAAGGTGTTTTTAGAATTCACTCAATCTTTGGAACAAAACTGCATTAAAATAATTTGACTTCCGACTCATCTAAGAAAGATATTAAGGGATATTTTTCGATAAATAGAAAATATATGGAAAGCATTAAATAGGGTCTACCTTGAAATAAATGGCCATATCTTCGTCAAAAATTGCCCCATTTCAATAATAAGGGTGTTTTTAGAATTCACTTGATCTTTGGAACAAAACTGCATGAAAATAATTTTACTTCCGACTCATCTAAGAAAGATATTAAGGGATATTCTTCGATAAATAGAAAATATATGGAAAGCATTAAATAGTGTCTACCTTGAAATAAATGGCCATATCTTCGTCAAAAATTGCCCCATTTCAATTATAAAGGTGTTTTTAGAATTCACTTGATCTTTGGAACAAAACTGCATTAAAATAATTTGACTTCCGACTCATCTAAGAAAGATATTAAGGGATATTCTTCGATAAATAGAAAATATATGGAAAGCATTAAATAGGGTCTACCTTGAAATAAATGGCCATATCTTCGTCAAAAATTGCCCCATTTCAATTATAAAGGTGTTTTTAGAATTCACTTGATCTTTGAAAACAAACTCCATTAAAATAATTTGACTTCCGACTCATCTAAGAAAGATATTAAGGGATATTCTTCGATAAATAGAAAATATATGGAAAGCATTAAATAGGGTCTACCTTGAAATAAATGGCCATATCTTCATCTAAAATTGCCCCATTTCAATTATAAAGGTGTTTTTAAAAATCGCTTGATCTTTGGAACAAAACTGCATTAAAATAATTTGACTTCCGACTCATCTAAGAAAGATATTAAGGGATATTCTTCGATAAATAGAAAATATATGGAAAGCATTAAATAGGGTCTACCTTGAAATAAATGGCCATATCTTCGTCAAAAATTGCCCCATTTCAATTATAAAGGTGTTTTTAGAATTCACTTGATCTTTGGAACAAAACTGCATTAAAATAATTTGACTTCCGACTCATCTAAGAAAGATATTAAGGGATATTCTTCGATAAATAGAAAATATATGGAAAGCATTAAATAGGGTCTACCTTGAAATAAATGGCCATATCTTCGTCAAAAATTGCCCCATTTCAATTATAAAGGTGTTTTTAGAATTCACTTGATCTTTGGAACAAAACTGCATTAAAATAATTTGACTTCCGACTCATCTAAGAAAGATATTAAGGGATATTCTTCGATAAATAGAAAATATATGGAAAGCATTAAATAGGGTCTACCTTGAAATAAATGGCCATATCTTCGTCAAAAATTGCCCCATTTCAATTATAAAGGTGTTTTTAGAATTCACTTGATCTTTGGAACAAAACTGCATTAAAATAATTTGACTTCCGACTCATCTAAGAAAGATATTAAGGGATATTCTTCGATAAATAGAAAATATATGGAAAGCATTAAATAGGGTCTACCTTGAAATAAATGGCCATATCTTCGTCAAAAATTGCCCCATTTCAATTATAAAGGTGTTTTTAGAATTCACTCGATCTTTGGAACAAAACTGCATTAAAATAATTTGACTTCCGACTCATCTAAGAAAGATATTAAGGGATATTCTTCGATAAATAGAAAATATATGGAAAGCATTAAATAGGGTCTACCTTGAAATAAATGGCCATATCTTCGTCAAAAATTGCCCCATTTCAATTATAAAGGTGTTTTTAGAATTCACTTGATCTTTGGAACAAAACTGCATTAAAATAATTTGACTTCCGACTCATCTAAGAAAGATATTAAGGGATATTCTTCGATAAATAGAAAATATATGGAAAGCATTAAATAGGGTCTACCTTGAAATAAATGGCCATATCTTCGTCAAAAATTGCCCCATTTCAATTATAAAGGTGTTTTTAGAATTCACTTGATCTTTGGAACAAAACTGCATTAAAATAATTTGACTTCCGACTCATCTAAGAAAGATATTAAGGGATATTCTTCGATAAATAGAAAATATATGGAAAGCATTAAATAGGGTCTACCTTGAAATAAATGGCCATATCTTCGTCAAAAATTGCCCCATTTCAATTATAAAGGTGTTTTTAGAATTCACTTGATCTTTGAAAACAAACTGCATTAAAATAATTTGACTTCCGACTCATCTAAGAAAGATATTAAGGGATATTCTTCGATAAATAGAAAATATATGGAAAGCATTAAATAGGGTCTACCTTGAAATAAATGGCCATATCTTCATCTAACATTGCCCAATTTCAATTATAAAGGTGTTTTTAGAATTCACTTGATCTTTGGAACAAAACTGCATTAAAATAATTTGACTTCCGACTCATCTAAGAAAGATATTAAGGGATATTCTTCGATAAATAGAAAATATATGGAAAGCATTAAATAGTGTCTACCTTGAAATAAATGGCCATATCTTCGTCAAAAATTGCCCCATTTCAATTATAAAGGTGTTTTTAGAATTCGCTCGATCTTTGGAACAAAACTGCATTAAAATAATTTGACTTCCGACTCATCTAAGAAAGATATTAAGGGATATTCTTCGATAAATAGAAAATATATGGAAAGCATTAAATAGGGTCTACCTTGAAATAAATGGCCATATCTTCGTCAAAAATTGCCCCATTTCAATTATAAAGGTGTTTTTAGAATTCGCTTGCTCTTTGGAACAAAACTGCATTAAAATAATTTGACTTCCGACTCATCTAAGAAAGATATTAAGGGATATTCTTCGATAAATAGAAAATATATGGAAAGCATTAAATAGGGTCTACCTTGAAATAAATGGCCATATCTTCGTCAAAAATTGCCCCATTTCAATTATAAAGGTGTTTTTAGAATTCACTTGATCTTTGGAACAAAACTGCATTAAAATAATTTGACTTCCGACTCATCTAAGAAAGATATTAAGGGATATTCTTCGATAAATAGAAAATATATGGAAAGCATTAAATAGGGTCTACCTTGAAATAAATGGCCATATCTTCGTCAAAAATTGCCCCACTTCAATTATAAAGGTGTTTTTAGAATTCGCTTGATCTTTGAAACAAAACTGCATTAAAATAATTTGACTTCCGACTCATCTAAGAAAGATATTAAGGGATATTCTTCGATAAATAGAAAATATATGGAAAGCATTAAATAGGGTCTACCTTGAAATAAATGGCCATATCTTCGTCAAAAATTGCCCCATTTCAATTATAAAGGTGTTTTTAGAATTCACTCGATCTTTGGAACAAAACTGCATTAAAATAATTTGACTTCCGACTCATCTAAGAAAGATATAAAGGGATATTCTTCGATAAATAGAAAATATATGGAAAGCATTAAATAGGGTCTACCTTGAAATAAATGGCCATATCTTCGTCAAAAATTGCCCCATTTCAATTATAAAGGTGTTTTTAGAATTCACTTGATCTTTGAAAACAAAACTGCATTAAAATAATTTGACTTCCGACTCATCTAAGAAAGATATTAAGGGATATTCTTCGATAAATAGAAAATATATGGAAAGCATTAAATAGGGTCTACCTTGAAATAAATGGCCATATCTTCGTCAAAAATTGCCCCATTTCAATTATAAAGGTGTTTTTAGAATTCACTTGATCTTTGGAACAAAACTGCATTAAAATAATTTGACTTCCGACTCATCTAAGAAAGATATTAAGGGATATTCTTCGATAAATAGAAAATATATGGAAAGCATTAAATAGGGTCTACCTTGAAATAAATGGCCATATCTTCGTCAAAAATTGCCCCATTTCAATTATAAAGGTGTTTTTAGAATTCACTTGATCTTTGGAAAACAAACTGCATTAAAATAATTTGACTTCCGACTCATCTAAGAAAGATATTAAGGGATATTCTTCGATAAATAGAAAATATATGGAAAGCATTAAATAGGGTCTACCTTGAAATAAATGGCCATATCTTCGTCAAAAATTGCCCCACTTCAATTATAAAGGTGTTTTTAGAATTCACTCAATCTTTGGAACAAAACTGCATTAAAATAATTTGACTTCCGACTCATCTAAGAAAGATATTAAGGGATATTCTTCGATAAATAGAAAATATATGGAAAGCATTAAATAGGGTCTACCTTGAAATAAATGGCCATATCTTCGTCAAAAATTGCCCCATTTCAATTATAAAGGTGTTTTTAGAATTCACTTGATCTTTGAAAACAAACTGCATTAAAATAATTTGACTTCCGACTCATCTAAGAAAGATATTAAGGGATATTCTTCGATAAATAGAAAATATATGGAAAGCATTAAATAGGGTCTACCTTGAAATAAATGGCCATATCTTCATCTAAAATTGCCCCATTTCAATTATAAAGGTGTTTTTAGAATTCACTTGATCTTTGGAACAAAACTGCATTAAAATAATTTGACTTCCGACTCATCTAAGAAAGATATTAAGGGATATTCTTCGATAAATAGAAAATATAAGGCAAGCATTAAATAGGGTCTACCTTGAAATAAATGGCCATATCTTCGTCAAAAATTGCCCCATTTCAATTATAAAGGTGTTTTTAGAATTCACTTGATCTTTGGAACAAAACTGCATTAAAATAATTTGACTTCCGACTCATCTAAGAAAGATATTAAGGGATATTCTTCGATAAATAGAAAATATATGGAAAGCATTAAATAGGGTCTACCTTGAAATAAATGGCCATATCTTCGTCAAAAATTGCCCCATTTCAATTATAAAGGTGTTTTTAGAATTCACTTGATCTTTGGAACAAAACTGCATTAAAATAATTTGACTTCCGACTCATCTAAGAAAGATATTAAGGGATATTCTTCGATAAATAGAAAATATATGGAAAGCATTAAATAGGGTCTACCTTGAAATAAATGGCCATATCTTCGTCAAAAATTGCCCCATTTCAATTATAAAGGTGTTTTTAGAATTCACTTGATCTTTGGAACAAAACTGCATTAAAATAATTTGACTTCCGACTCATCTAAGAAAGATATTAAGGGATATTCTTCGATAAATAAAAAATATATGGAAAGCTTTAAATAGGGTCTACCTTGAAATAAATGGCCATATCTTCGTCAAAAATTGCCCCATTTCAATTATAAAGGTGTTTTTAGAATTCACTTGATCTTTGAAAACAAACTGCATTAAAATAATTTGACTTCCGACTCATCTAAAAACGATATTAAGGGATATTCTTCGATAAATAAAAAATATATGGAAAGCTTTAAATAGGGTCTACCTTGAAATAAATGGCCATATCTTCATCTAACATTGCCCAATTGCAATTATAAAGGTGTTTTTAGAATTCACTTGATCTTTGGAACAAAACTGCATTAAAATAATTTGACTTGCGACTCATCTAAGAAAGATATTAAGGGATATTCGATAAATGGAAAATATATGGAAAGCATTAAATACGGTCTACCTTGAAATAAATGGCCATATCTTCGTCAAAAATTGCCCCATTTCAATTATAAAGGTGTTTTTAGAATTCGCTCGATCTTTGGAACAAAATTGCATTAAAATAATTTGACTTCCGACTCATCTAAGAAAGATATTAAGGGATATTCTTCGATAAATAGAAAATATATGGAAAGCATTAAATAGGGTCTACCTTGAAATAAATGGCCATATCTTCGTCAAAAATTGCCCCATTTCAATTATAAAGGTGTTTTTAGAATTCGCTTGCTCTTTGGAACAAAACTGCATTAAAATAATTTGACTTCCGACTCATCTAAGAAAGATATTAAGGGATATTCTTCGATAAATAGAAAATATATGGAAAGCATTAAATAGGGTCTACCTTGAAATAAATGGCCATATCTTCGTCAAAAATTGCCCCATTTCAATTATAAAGGTGTTTTTAGAATTCACTTGATCTTTGGAACAAAACTGCGTTAAAATAATTTGACTTTCGACTCATCTAAGAAAGATATTAAGGGATATTCTTCGATAAATAGAAAATATATGGAAAGCATTAAATAGGGTCTACCTTGAAATAAATGGCCATATCTTCGTCAAAAATTGCCCCACTTCAATTATAAAGGTGTTTTTAGAATTCACTCGATCTTTGGAACAAAACTGCATCAAAATAATTTGACTTCCGACTCATCTAAGAAAGATATAAAGGGATATTCGATAAATAGAAAATATATGGAAAGCATTAAATAGGGTCTACCTTGAAATAAATGGCCATATCTTCGTCAAAAATTGCCCCATTTCAATTATAAAGGTGTTTTTAGAATTCACTTGATCTTTGAAAACAAACTGCATTAAAATAATTTGACTTCCGACTCATCTAAGAAAGATATTAAGGGATATTCTTCGATAAATAGAAAATATATGGAAAGCATTAAATAGGGTCTACCTTGAAATAAATGGCCATATCTTCGTCTAAAATTGCCCCATTTCAATTATAAAGGTGTTTTTAGAATTCACTTGATCTTTGGAACAAAACTGCATTAAAATAATTTGACTTCCGACTCATCTAAGAAAGATATTAAGGGATATTCTTCGATAAATAGAAAATATATGGAAAGCATTAAATAGGGTCTACCTTGAAATAAATGGCCATATCTTCGTCAAAAATTGCCCCATTTCAATTATAAAGGTGTTTTTAGAATTCACTTGATCTTTGAAAACAAACTGCATTAAAATAATTTGACTTCCGACTCATCTAAGAAAGATATTAAGGGATATTCTTCGATAAATAGAAAATATATGGAAAGCATTAAATAGGGTCTACCTTGAAATAAATGGCCATATCTTCGTCAAAAATTGCCCCATTTCAATTATAAAGGTGTTTTTAGAATTCACTCGATCTTTGGAACAAAACTGCATTAAAATAATTTGACTTCCGACTCATCTAAGAAAGATATTAAGGGATATTCTTCGATAAATAGAAAATATATGGAAAGCATTAAATAGGGTCTACCTTGAAATAAATGGCCATATCTTCGTCAAAAATTGCCCCATTTCAATTATAAAGGTGTTTTTAGAATTCACTCGATCTTTGGAACAAAACTGCATTAAAATAATTTGACTTCCGACTCATCTAAGAAAGATATTAAGGGATATTCTTCGATAAATAGAAAATATATGGAAAGCATTAAATAGGGTCTACCTTGAAATAAATGGCCATATCTTCGTCAAAAATTGCCCCATTTCAATTATAAAGGTGTTTTTAGAATTCACTTGATCTTTGGAACAAAACTGCATTAAAATAATTTGACTTCCGACTCATCTAAGAAAGATATTAAGGGATATTCTTCGATAAATAGAAAATATATGGAAAGCATTAAATAGGGTCTACCTTGAAATAAATGGCCATATCTTCGTCAAAAATTGCCCCATTTCAATTATAAAGGTGTTTTTAGAATTCACTTGATCTTTGAAAACAAAACTGCATTAAAATAATTTGACTTCCGACTCATCTAAGAAAGATATTAAGGGATATTCTTCGATAAATAGAAAATATATGGAAAGCATTAAATAGGGTCTACCTTGAAATAAATGGCCATATCTTCATCTAACATTGCCCCATTTCAATTATAAAGGTGTTTTTAGAATTCACTTGATCTTTGGAACAAAACTGCATTAAAATAATTTGACTTCCGACTCATCTAAGAAAGATATTAAGGGATATTCTTCGATAAATAGAAAATATATGGAAAGCATTAAATAGTGTCTACCTTGAAATAAATGGCCATATCTTCGTCAAAAATTGCCCCATTTCAATTATAAAGGTGTTTTTAGAATTCGCTTGCTCTTTGGAACAAAACTGCATTAAAATAATTTGACTTCCGACTCATCTAAGAAAGATATTAAGGGATATTCTTCGATAAATAGAAAATATATGGAAAGCATTAAATAGGGTCTACCTTGAAATAAATGGCCATATCTTCGTCAAAAATTGCCCCATTTCAATTATAAAGGTGTTTTTAGAATTCACTTGATCTTTGGAACAAAACTGCATTAAAATAATTTGACTTCCGACTCATCTAAGAAAGATATTAAGGGATATTCTTCGATAAATAGAAAATATATGGAAAGCATTAAATAGGGTCTACCTTGAAATAAATGGCCATATCTTCGTCAAAAATTGCCCCATTTCAATTATAAAGGTGTTTTTAGAATTCACTTGATCTTTGGAACAAAACTGCATTAAAATAATTTGACTTCCGACTCATCTAAGAAAGATATTAAGGGATATTCTTCGATAAATAGAAAATATATGGAAAGCATTAAATAGGGTCTACCTTGAAATAAATGGCCATATCTTCGTCAAAAATTGCCCCATTTCAATTATAAAGGTGTTTTTAGAATTCGCTTGATCTTTGGAACAAAACTGCATTAAAATAATTTGACTTCCGACTCATCTAAGAAAGATATTAAGGGATATTCTTCGATAAATAGAAAATATATGGAAAGCATTAAATAGGGTCTACCTTGAAATAAATGGCCATATCTTCGTCAAAAATTGCCCCATTTCAATTATAAAGGTGTTTTTAGAATTCACTTGATCTTTGGAACAAAACTGCATTAAAATAATTTGACTTCCGACTCATCTAAGAAAGATATTAAGGGATATTCTTCGATAAATAGAAAATATATGGAAAGCATTAAATAGGGTCTACCTTGAAATAAATGGCCATATCTTCGTCAAAAATTGCCCCATTTCAATTATAAAGGTGTTTTTAGAATTCACTTGATCTTTGAAACAAAACTGCATTAAAATAATTTGACTTCCGACTCATCTAAGAAAGATATTAAGGGATATTCTTCGATAAATAGAAAATATATGGAAAGCATTAAATAGGGTCTACCTTGAAATAAATGGCCATATCTTCGTCAAAAATTGCCCCATTTCAATTATAAAGGTGTTTTTAGAATTCACTTGATCTTTGAAAACAAACTGCATTAAAATAATTTGACTTCCGACTCATCTAAGAAAGATATTAAGGGATATTCTTCGATAAATAGAAAATATATGGAAAGCATTAAATAGGGTCTACCTTGAAATAAATGGCCATATCTTCGTCAAAAATTGCCCCATTTCAATTATAAAGGTGTTTTTAGAATTCACTTGATCTTTGGAACAAAACTGCATTAAAATAATTTGACTTCCGACTCATCTAAGAAAGATATTAAGGGATATTCTTCGATAAATAGAAAATATATGGAAAGCATTAAATAGGGTCTACCTTGAAATAAATGGCCATATCTTCGTCAAAAATTGCCCCATTTCAATTATAAAGGTGTTTTTAGAATTCACTTGATCTTTGGAACAAAACTGCATTAAAATAATTTGACTTCCGACTCATCTAAGAAAGATATTAAGGGATATTCTTCGATAAATAGAAAATATATGGAAAGCATTAAATAGGGTCTACCTTGAAATAAATGGCCATATCTTCGTCAAAAATTGCCCCATTTCAATTATAAAGGTGTTTTTAGAATTCACTTGATCTTTGGAACAAAACTGCATTAAAATAATTTGACTTCCGACTCATCTAAGAAAGATATTAAGGGATATTCTTCGATAAATAGAAAATATATGGAAAGCATTAAATAGGGTCTACCTTGAAATAAATGGCCATATCTTCGTCAAAAATTGCCCCATTTCAATTATAAAGGTGTTTTTAGAATTCACTTGATCTTTGGAACAAAACTGCATTAAAATAATTTGACTTCCGACTCATCTAAGAAAGATATTAAGGGATATTCTTCGATAAATAGAAAATATATGGAAAGCATTAAATAGGGTCTACCTTGAAATAAATGGCCATATCTTCGTCAAAAATTGCCCCATTTCAATTATAAAGGTGTTTTTAGAATTCACTCGATCTTTGGAACAAAACTGCATTAAAATAATTTGACTTCCGACTCATCTAAGAAAGATATTAAGGGATATTCTTCGATAAATAGAAAATATATGGAAAGCATTAAATAGGGTCTACCTTGAAATAAATGGCCATATCTTCGTCAAAAATTGCCCCATTTCAATTATAAAGGTGTTTTTAGAATTCACTTGATCTTTGGAACAAAACTGCATTAAAATAATTTGACTTCCGACTCATCTAAGAAAGATATTAAGGGATATTCTTCGATAAATAGAAAATATATGGAAAGCATTAAATAGGGTCTACCTTGAAATAAATGGCCATATCTTCGTCAAAAATTGCCCCATTTCAATTATAAAGGTGTTTTTAGAATTCACTTGATCTTTGGAACAAAACTGCATTAAAATAATTTGACTTCCGACTCATCTAAGAAAGATATTAAGGGATATTCTTCGATAAATAGAAAATATATGGAAAGCATTAAATAGGGTCTACCTTGAAATAAATGGCCATATCTTCGTCAAAAATTGCCCCATTTCAATTATAAAGGTGTTTTTAGAATTCACTTGATCTTTGGAACACAAACTGCATTAAAATAATTTGACTTCCGACTCATCTAAGAAAGATATTAAGGGATATTCTTCGATAAATAGAAAATATATGGAAAGCATTAAATAGGGTCTACCTTGAAATAAATGGCCATATCTTCGTCAAAAATTGCCCCATTTCAATTATAAAGGTGTTTTTAGAATTCACTTCGATCTTTGGAACAAAACTGCATTAAAATAATTTGACTTCCGACTCATCTAAGAAAGATATTAAGGGATATTCTTCGATAAATAGAAAATATATGGAAAGCATTAAATAGGGTCTACCTTGAAATAAATGGCCATATCTTCGTCAAAAATTGCCCCATTTCAATTATAAAGGTGTTTTTAGAATTCACTCGATCTTTGGAACAAAACTGCATTAAAATAATTTGACTTCCGACTCATCTAAGAAAGATATTAAGGGATATTCTTCGATAAATAGAAAATATATGGAAAGCATTAAATAGGGTCTACCTTGAAATAAATGGCCATATCTTCGTCAAAAATTGCCCCAATTTCAATTATAAAGGTGTTTTTAGAATTCACTTGATCTTTGGAACAAAACTGCATTAAAATAATTTGACTTCCGACTCATCTAAGAAAGATATTAAGGGATATTCTTCGATAAATAGAAAATATATGGAAAGCATTAAATAGTGTCTACCTTGAAATAAATGGCCATATCTTCGTCAAAAATTGCCCCATTTCAATTATAAAGGTGTTTTTAGAATTCACTTGATCTTTGAAAACAAACTGCATTAAAATAATTTGACTTCCGACTCATCTAAGAAAGATATTAAGGGATATTCTTCGATAAATAGAAAATATATGGAAAGCATTAAATAGGGTCTACCTTGAAATAAATGGCCATATCTTCATCTAACATTGCCCCATTTCAATTATAAAGGTGTTTTTAGAATTCACTTGATCTTTGGAACAAAACTGCATTAAAATAATTTGACTTCCGACTCATCTAAGAAAGATATTAAGGGATATTCTTCGATAAATAGAAAATATATGGAAAGCATTAAATAGGGTCTACCTTGAAATAAATGGCCATATCTTCGTCAAAAATTGCCCCATTTCAATTATAAAGGTGTTTTTAGAATTCGCTTGCTCTTTGGAACAAAACTGCATTAAAATAATTTGACTTCCGACTCATCTAAGAAAGATATTAAGGGATATTCTTCGATAAATAGAAAATATATGGAAAGCATTAAATAGGGTCTACCTTGAAATAAATGGCCATATCTTCATCTAACATTGCCCCATTTCAATTATAAAGGTGTTTTTAGAATTCACTTGATCTTTGGAACAAAACTGCATTAAAATAATTTGACTTCCGACTCATCTAAGAAAGATATTAAGGGATATTCTTCGATAAATAGAAAATATATGGAAAGCATTAAATAGGGTCTACCTTGAAATAAATGGCCATATCTTCGTCAAAAATTGCCCCATTTCAATTATAAAGGTGTTTTTAGAATTCGCTCGATCTTTGGAACAAAACTGCATTAAAATAATTTGACTTCCGACTCATCTAAGAAAGATATTAAGGGATATTCTTCGATAAATAGAAAATATATGGAAAGCATTAAATAGGGTCTACCTTGAAATAAATGGCCATATCTTCGTCAAAAATTGCCCCATTTCAATTATAAAGGTGTTTTTAGAATTCGCTTGCTCTTTGGAACAAAACTGCATTAAAATAATTTGACTTCCGACTCATCTAAGAAAGATATTAAGGGATATTCTTCGATAAATAGAAAATATATGGAAAGCATTAAATAGGGTCTACCTTGAAATAAATGGCCATATCTTCGTCAAAAATTGCCCCATTTCAATTATAAAGGTGTTTTTAGAATTCACTTGATCTTTGGAACAAAACTGCATTAAAATAATTTGACTTCCGACTCATCTAAGAAAGATATTAAGGGATATTCTTCGATAAATAGAAAATATATGGAAAGCATTAAATAGGGTCTACCTTGAAATAAATGGCCATATCTTCGTCAAAAATTGCCCCATTTCAATTATAAAGGTGTTTTTAGAATTCACTTGATCTTTGAAAACAAACTGCATTAAAATAATTTGACTTCCGACTCATCTAAGAAAGATATTAAGGGATATTCTTCGATAAATAGAAAATATATGGAAAGCATTAAATAGGGTCTACCTTGAAATAAATGGCCATATCTTCATCTAACATTGCCCAATTTCAATTATAAAGGTGTTTTTAGAATTCACTTGATCTTTGGAACAAAACTGCATTAAAATAATTTGACTTGCGACTCATCTAAGAAAGATATTAAGGGATATCTTCGATAAATAGAAAATATATGGAAAGCATTAAATAGTGTCTACCTTGAAATAAATGGCCATATCTTCGTCAAAAATTGCCCCATTTCAATTATAAAGGTGTTTTTAGAATTCGCTCGATCTTTGGAACAAAACTGCATTAAAATAATTTGACTTCCGACTCATCTAAGAAAGATATTAAGGGATATTCTTCGATAAATAGAAAATATATGGAAAGCATTAAATAGGGTCTACCTTGAAATAAATGGCCATATCTTCGTCAAAAATTGCCCCATTTCAATTATAAAGGTGTTTTTAGAATTCGCTTGCTCTTTGGAACAAAACTGCATTAAAATAATTTGACTTCCGACTCATCTAAGAAAGATATTAAGGGATATTCTTCGATAAATAGAAAATATATGGAAAGCATTAAATAGGGTCTACCTTGAAATAAATGGCCATATCTTCGTCAAAAATTGCCCCATTTCAATTATAAAGGTGTTTTTAGAATTCACTTGATCTTTGGAACAAAACTGCATTAAAATAATTTGACTTCCGACTCATCTAAGAAAGATATTAAGGGATATTCTTCGATAAATAGAAAATATATGGAAAGCATTAAATAGGGTCTACCTTGAAATAAATGGCCATATCTTCGTCAAAAATTGCCCCACTTCAATTATAAAGGTGTTTTTAGAATTCGCTTGATCTTTGAAACAAAACTGCATTAAAATAATTTGACTTCCGACTCATCTAAGAAAGATATTAAGGGATATTCTTCGATAAATAGAAAATATAAGCCAAACATTAAATAGGGTCAACCTTGAAATAAATGGCCATATCTTCGTCAAAAATTGCCCCATTTCAATTATAAAGGTGTTTTTAGAATTCACTCGATCTTTGGAACGAAACTGCATTAAAATAATTTGACTTCCGACTCATGTAAGAAAGATATAAAGGGATATTCTTCGATAAATAGAAAATATATGGAAATCATTAAATAGGGTCTACCTTGAAATAAATGGCCATATCTTCTTCAAAAATTGCCCCATTTCAATTATAAAGGTGTTTTTAGAATTCACTTGATCTTTGGAACAAAACTGCATTAAAATAATTTGACTTCCGACTCATCTAAGAAAGATATTAAGGGATATTCTTCGATAAATAAAAAATATATGGAAAGCATTAAATAGGGTCCACCTTGAAGTAAATGGCCATATCTTCGTCAAAAATTGCCCCATTTCAATTATAAAGGTGTTTTTAAAATTTACTCCATCTTTGAAAACAAACTGCATTAAAATAATTTGACTTCCGACTCATCTAAGAAAGATATTAAGGGATATTCTTCGATAAATCGAAAATATATGGAAAGCATTAAAGAGGGTCTACCTTGAAATAAATGGCCATATCTTCGTCAAAAATTGCCCCATTTCAATTATAAAGGTGTTTTTAGAATTCACTCGATCTTTGGAACAAAACTGCATTAAAATAATTTGACTTCCGACTCATCTAAGAAAGATATTAAGGGATATTCTTCGATAAATAGAAAATATATGGAAAGCATTAAATAGGGTCTACCTTGAAATAAATGGCCATATCTTCGTCAAAAATTGCCCCACTTCAATTATAAAGGTGTTTTTAGAATTCACTCGATCTTTGGAACAAAACTGCATTAAAATAATTTGACTTCCGACTCATCTAAGAAAGATATTAAGGGATATTCTTCGATAAATAGAAAATATATGGAAAGCATTAAATAGGGTCTACCTTGAAATAAATGGCCATATCTTCGTCAAAAATTGCCCCATTTCAATTATAAAGGTGTTTTTAGAATTCACTTGATCTTTGGAACAAAACTGCATTAAAATAATTTGACTTCCGACTCATCTAAGAAAGATATTAAGGGATATTCTTCGATAAATAGAAAATATATGGAAAGCATTAAATAGGGTCTACCTTGAAATAAATGGCCATATCTTCGTCAAAAATTGCCCCATTTCAATTATAAAGGTGTTTTTAGAATTCACTTGATCTTTGGAACAAAACTGCATTAAAATAATTTGACTTCCGACTCATCTAAGAAAGATATTAAGGGATATTCTTCGATAAATAGAAAATATATGGAAAGCATTAAATAGGGTCTACCTTGAAATAAATGGCCATATCTTCGTCAAAAATTGCCCCATTTCAATTATAAAGGTGTTTTTAGAATTCACTTGATCTTTGGAACAAAACTGCATTAAAATAATTTGACTTCCGACTCATCTAAGAAAGATATTAAGGGATATTCTTCGATAAATAGAAAATATATGGAAAGCATTAAATAGGGTCTACCTTGAAATAAATGGCCATATCTTCGTCAAAAATTGCCCCATTTCAATTATAAAGGTGTTTTTAGAATTCACTCGATCTTTGGAACAAAACTGCATTAAAATAATTTGACTTCCGACTCATCTAAGAAAGATATTAAGGGATATTCTTCGATAAATAGAAAATATATGGAAAGCATTAAATAGGGTCTACCTTGAAATAAATGGCCATATCTTCGTCAAAAATTGCCCCATTTCAATTATAAAGGTGTTTTTAGAATTCACTTGATCTTTGGAACAAAACTGCATTAAAATAATTTGACTTCCGACTCATCTAAGAAAGATATTAAGGGATATTCTTCGATAAATAGAAAATATATGGAAAGCATTAAATAGGGTCTACCTTGAAATAAATGGCCATATCTTCGTCAAAAATTGCCCCATTTCAATTATAAAGGTGTTTTTAGAATTCACTTGATCTTTGGAACAAAACTGCATTAAAATAATTTGACTTCCGACTCATCTAAGAAAGATATTAAGGGATATTCTTCGATAAATAGAAAATATATGGAAAGCATTAAATAGGGTCTACCTTGAAATAAATGGCCATATCTTCGTCAAAAATTGCCCCATTTCAATTATAAAGGTGTTTTTAGAATTCACTTGATCTTTGGAACAAAACTGCATTAAAATAATTTGACTTCCGACTCATCTAAGAAAGATATTAAGGGATATTCTTCGATAAATAGAAAATATATGGAAAGCATTAAATAGGGTCTACCTTGAAATAAATGGCCATATCTTCGTCAAAAATTGCCCCATTTCAATTATAAAGGTGTTTTTAGAATTCACTTGATCTTTTGAAAACAAACTGCATTAAAATAATTTGACTTCCGACTCATCTAAGAAAGATATTAAGGGATATTCTTCGATAAATAGAAAATATATGGAAAGCATTAAATAGGGTCTACCTTGAAATAAATGGCCATATCTTCATCTAACATTGCCCCATTTCAATTATAAAGGTGTTTTTAGAATTCACTTGATCTTTGGAACAAAACTGCATTAAAATAATTTGACTTCCGACTCATCTAAGAAAGATATTAAGGGATATTCTTCGATAAATAGAAAATATATGGAAAGCATTAAATAGGGTCTACCTTGAAATAAATGGCCATATCTTCGTCAAAAATTGCCCCATTTCAATTATAAAGGTGTTTTTAGAATTCACTTGATCTTTGGAAAACAAACTGCATTAAAATAATTTGACTTCCGACTCATCTAAGAAAGATATTAAGGGATATTCTTCGATAAATAGAAAATATATGGAAAGCATTAAATAGGGTCTACCTTGAAATAAATGGCCATATCTTCGTCAAAAATTGCCCCATTTCAATTATAAAGGTGTTTTTAGAATTCACTTGATCTTTGGAACAAAACTGCATTAAAATAATTTGACTTCCGACTCATCTAAGAAAGATATTAAGGGATATTCTTCGATAAATAGAAAATATATGGAAAGCATTAAATAGGGTCTACCTTGAAATAAATGGCCATATCTTCGTCAAAAATTGCCCCATTTCAATTATAAAGGTGTTTTTAGAATTCGCTTGATCTTTGAAACAAAACTGCATTAAAATAATTTGACTTCCGACTCATCTAAGAAAGATATTAAGGGATATTCTTCGATAAATAGAAAATATATGGAAAGCATTAAATAGGGTCTACCTTGAAATAAATGGCCATATCTTCATCTAACATTGCCCCATTTCAATTATAAAGGTGTTTTTAGAATTCACTTGATCTTTGGAACAAAACTGCATTAAAATAATTTGACTTCCGACTCATCTAAGAAAGATATTAAGGGATATTCTTCGATAAATAGAAAATATATGGAAAGCATTAAATAGGGTCTACCTTGAAATAAATGGCCATATCTTCGTCAAAAATTGCCCCATTTCAATTATAAAGGTGTTTTTAGAATTCGCTTGATCTTTGGAACAAAACTGCATTAAAATAATTTGACTTCCGACTCATCTAAGAAAGATATTAAGGGATATTCTTCGATAAATAGAAAATATATGGAAAGCATTAAATAGGGTCTACCTTGAAATAAATGGCCATATCTTCGTCAAAAATTGCCCCATTTCAATTATAAAGGTGTTTTTAGAATTCACTTGATCTTTGGAACAAAACTGCATTAAAATAATTTGACTTCCGACTCATCTAAGAAAGATATTAAGGGATATTCTTCGATAAATAGAAAATATATGGAAAGCATTAAATAGGGTCTACCTTGAAATAAATGGCCATATCTTCGTCAAAAATTGCCCCATTTCAATTATAAAGGTGTTTTTAGAATTCGCTTGATCTTTGGAACAAAACTGCATTAAAATAATTTGACTTCCGACTCATCTAAGAAAGATATTAAGGGATATTCTTCGATAAATAGAAAATATATGGAAAGCATTAAATAGGGTCTACCTTGAAATAAATGGCCATATCTTCGTCAAAAATTGCCCCATTTCAATTATAAAGGTGTTTTTAGAATTCACTCGATCTTTGGAACAAAACTGCATTAAAATAATTTGACTTCCGACTCATCTAAGAAAGATATTAAGGGATATTCTTCGATAAATAGAAAATATATGGAAAGCATTAAATAGGGTCTACCTTGAAATAAATGGCCATATCTTCATCTAACATTGCCCCATTTCAATTATAAAGGTGTTTTTAGAATTCACTTGATCTTTGGAACAAAACTGCATTAAAATAATTTGACTTCCGACTCATCTAAGAAAGATATTAAGGGATATTCTTCGATAAATAGAAAATATATGGAAAGCATTAAATAGGGTCTACCTTGAAATAAATGGCCATATCTTCGTCAAAAATTGCCCCATTTCAATTATAAAGGTGTTTTTAGAATTCGCTTGATCTTTGGAACAAAACTGCATTAAAATAATTTGACTTCCGACTCATCTAAGAAAGATATTAAGGGATATTCTTCGATAAATAGAAAATATATGGAAAGCATTAAATAGGGTCTACCTTGAAATAAATGGCCATATCTTCATCTAACATTGCCCAATTTCAATTATAAAGGTGTTTTTAGAATTCACTTGATCTTTGGAACAAAACTGCATTAAAATAATTTGACTTGCGACTCATCTAAGAAAGATATTAAGGGATATCTTCGATAAATAGAAAATATATGGAAAGCATTAAATAGTGTCTACCTTGAAATAAATGGCCATATCTTCGTCAAAAATTGCCCCATTTCAATTATAAAGGTGTTTTTAGAATTCGCTCGATCTTTGGAACAAAACTGCATTAAAATAATTTGACTTCCGACTCATCTAAGAAAGATATTAAGGGATATTCTTCGATAAATAGAAAATATATGGAAAGCATTAAATAGGGTCTACCTTGAAATAAATGGCCATATCTTCGTCAAAAATTGCCCCATTTCAATTATAAAGGTGTTTTTAGAATTCGCTTGATCTTTGGAACAAAACTGCATTAAAATAATTTGACTTCCGACTCATCTAAGAAAGATATTAAGGGATATTCTTCGATAAATAGAAAATATATGGAAAGCATTAAATAGGGTCTACCTTGAAATAAATGGCCATATCTTCGTCAAAAATTGCCCCATTTCAATTATAAAGGTGTTTTTAGAATTCACTTGATCTTTGGAACAAAACTGCATTAAAATAATTTGACTTCCGACTCATCTAAGAAAGATATTAAGGGATATTCTTCGATAAATAGAAAATATATGGAAAGCATTAAATAGGGTCTACCTTGAAATAAATGGCCATATCTTCGTCAAAAATTGCCCCATTTCAATTATAAAGGTGTTTTTAGAATTCACTTGATCTTTGGAAACAAACTGCATTAAAATAATTTGACTTCCGACTCATCTAAGAAAGATATTAAGGGATATTCTTCGATAAATAGAAAATATATGGAAAGCATTAAATAGGGTCTACCTTGAAATAAATGGCCATATCTTCATCTAACATTGCCCAATTTCAATTATAAAGGTGTTTTTAGAATTCACTTGATCTTTGGAACAAAACTGCATTAAAATAATTTGACTTCCGACTCATCTAAGAAAGATATTAAGGGATATTCTTCGATAAATAGAAAATATATGGAAAGCATTAAATAGTGTCTACCTTGAAATAAATGGCCATATCTTCGTCAAAAATTGCCCCATTTCAATTATAAAGGTGTTTTTAGAATTCGCTCGATCTTTGGAACAAAACTGCATTAAAATAATTTGACTTCCGACTCATCTAAGAAAGATATTAAGGGATATTCTTCGATAAATAGAAAATATATGGAAAGCATTAAATAGGGTCTACCTTGAAATAAATGGCCATATCTTCGTCAAAAATTGCCCCATTTCAATTATAAAGGTGTTTTTAGAATTCGCTTGCTCTTTGGAACAAAACTGCATTAAAATAATTTGACTTCCGACTCATCTAAGAAAGATATTAAGGGATATTCTTCGATAAATAGAAAATATATGGAAAGCATTAAATAGGGTCTACCTTGAAATAAATGGCCATATCTTCGTCAAAAATTGCCCCATTTCAATTATAAAGGTGTTTTTAGAATTCACTTGATCTTTGGAACAAAACTGCATTAAAATAATTTGACTTCCGACTCATCTAAGAAAGATATTAAGGGATATTCTTCGATAAATAGAAAATATATGGAAAGCATTAAATAGGGTCTACCTTGAAATAAATGGCCATATCTTCGTCAAAAATTGCCCCACTTCAATTATAAAGGTGTTTTTAGAATTCGCTTGATCTTTGAAACAAAACTGCATTAAAATAATTTGACTTCCGACTCATCTAAGAAAGATATTAAGGGATATTCTTCGATAAATAGAAAATATATGGAAAGCATTAAATAGGGTCTACCTTGAAATAAATGGCCATATCTTCGTCAAAAATTGCCCCATTTCAATTATAAAGGTGTTTTTAGAATTCACTTGATCTTTGAAACAAAACTGCATTAAAATAATTTGACTTCCGACTCATCTAAGAAAGATATTAAGGGATATTCTTCGATAAATAGAAAATATATGGAAAGCATTAAATAGGGTCTACCTTGAAATAAATGGCCATATCTTCGTCAAAAATTGCCCCATTTCAATTATAAAGGTGTTTTTAGAATTCACTTGATCTTTGGAACAAAACTGCATTAAAATAATTTGACTTCCGACTCATCTAAGAAAGATATTAAGGGATATTCTTCGATAAATAGAAAATATATGGAAAGCATTAAATAGGGTCTACCTTGAAATAAATGGCCATATCTTCGTCAAAAATTGCCCCATTTCAATTATAAAGGTGTTTTTAGAATTCACTTGATCTTTGGAACAAAACTGCATTAAAATAATTTGACTTCCGACTCATCTAAGAAAGATATTAAGGGATATTCTTCGATAAATAGAAAATATATGGAAAGCATTAAATAGGGTCTACCTTGAAATAAATGGCCATATCTTCGTCAAAAATTGCCCCATTTCAATTATAAAGGTGTTTTTAGAATTCACTTGATCTTTGAAAACAAAACTGCATTAAAATAATTTGACTTCCGACTCATCTAAGAAAGATATTAAGGGATATTCTTCGATAAATAGAAAATATATGGAAAGCATTAAATAGGGTCTACCTTGAAATAAATGGCCATATCTTCGTCAAAAATTGCCCCATTTCAATTATAAAGGTGTTTTTAGAATTCACTTGATCTTTGGAACAAAACTGCATTAAAATAATTTGACTTCCGACTCATCTAAGAAAGATATTAAGGGATATTCTTCGATAAATAGAAAATATATGGAAAGCATTAAATAGGGTCTACCTTGAAATAAATGGCCATATCTTCGTCAAAAATTGCCCCACTTCAATTATAAAGGTGTTTTTAGAATTCACTCGATCTTTGGAACAAAACTGCATTAAAATAATTTGACTTCCGACTCATCTAAGAAAGATATTAAGGGATATTCTTCGATAAATAGAAAATATATGGAAAGCATTAAATAGGGTCTACCTTGAAATAAATGGCCATATCTTCGTCAAAAATTGCCCCATTTCAATTATAAAGGTGTTTTTAGAATTCACTTGATCTTTGGAACAAAACTGCATTAAAATAATTTGACTTCCGACTCATCTAAGAAAGATATTAAGGGATATTCTTCGATAAATAGAAAATATATGGAAAGCATTAAATAGGGTCTACCTTGAAATAAATGGCCATATCTTCGTCAAAAATTGCCCCATTTCAATTATAAAGGTGTTTTTAGAATTCACTTGATCTTTGGAACAAAACTGCATTAAAATAATTTGACTTCCGACTCATCTAAGAAAGATATTAAGGGATATTCTTCGATAAATAGAAAATATATGGAAAGCATTAAATAGGGTCTACCTTGAAATAAATGGCCATATCTTCGTCAAAAATTGCCCCATTTCAATTATAAAGGTGTTTTTAGAATTCACTTGATCTTTGAAAACAAAACTGCATTAAAATAATTTGACTTCCGACTCATCTAAGAAAGATATTAAGGGATATTCTTCGATAAATAGAAAATATATGGAAAGCATTAAATAGGGTCTACCTTGAAATAAATGGCCATATCTTCGTCAAAAATTGCCCCATTTCAATTATAAAGGTGTTTTTAGAATTCACTCGATCTTTGGAACAAAACTGCATTAAAATAATTTGACTTCCGACTCATCTAAGAAAGATATTAAGGGATATTCTTCGATAAATAGAAAATATATGGAAAGCATTAAATAGGGTCTACCTTGAAATAAATGGCCATATCTTCGTCAAAAATTGCCCCACTTCAATTATAAAGGTGTTTTTAGAATTCACTCGATCTTTGGAACAAAACTGCATTAAAATAATTTGACTTCCGACTCATCTAAGAAAGATATTAAGGGATATTCTTCGATAAATAGAAAATATATGGAAAGCATTAAATAGGGTCTACCTTGAAATAAATGGCCATATCTTCGTCAAAAATTGCCCCATTTCAATTATAAAGGTGTTTTTAGAATTCACTTGATCTTTGGAACAAAACTGCATTAAAATAATTTGACTTCCGACTCATCTAAGAAAGATATTAAGGGATATTCTTCGATAAATAGAAAATATATGGAAAGCATTAAATAGGGTCTACCTTGAAATAAATGGCCATATCTTCGTCAAAAATTGCCCCATTTCAATTATAAAGGTGTTTTTAGAATTCGCTTGATCTTTGGAACAAAACTGCATTAAAATAATTTGACTTCCGACTCATCTAAGAAAGATATTAAGGGATATTCTTCGATAAATAGAAAATATATGGAAAGCATTAAATAGGGTCTACCTTGAAATAAATGGCCATATCTTCATCTAACATTGCCCCATTTCAATTATAAAGGTGTTTTTAGAATTCACTTGATCTTTGGAACAAAACTGCATTAAAATAATTTGACTTCCGACTCATCTAAGAAAGATATTAAGGGATATTCTTCGATAAATAGAAAATATATGGAAAGCATTAAATAGGGTCTACCTTGAAATAAATGGCCATATCTTCGTCAAAAATTGCCCCATTTCAATTATAAAGGTGTTTTTAGAATTCGCTTGATCTTTGGAACAAAACTGCATTAAAATAATTTGACTTCCGACTCATCTAAGAAAGATATTAAGGGATATTCTTCGATAAATAGAAAATATATGGAAAGCATTAAATAGGGTCTACCTTGAAATAAATGGCCATATCTTCGTCAAAAATTGCCCCATTTCAATTATAAAGGTGTTTTTAGAATTCACTTGATCTTTGAAACAAAACTGCATTAAAATAATTTGACTTCCGACTCATCTAAGAAAGATATTAAGGGATATTCTTCGATAAATAGAAAATATATGGAAAGCATTAAATAGGGTCTACCTTGAAATAAATGGCCATATCTTCGTCAAAAATTGCCCCATTTCAATTATAAAGGTGTTTTTAGAATTCACTTGATCTTTGGAACAAAACTGCATTAAAATAATTTGACTTCCGACTCATCTAAGAAAGATATTAAGGGATATTCTTCGATAAATAGAAAATATATGGAAAGCATTAAATAGGGTCTACCTTGAAATAAATGGCCATATCTTCGTCAAAAATTGCCCCATTTCAATTATAAAGGTGTTTTTAGAATTCACTCGATCTTTGGAACAAAACTGCATTAAAATAATTTGACTTCCGACTCATCTAAGAAAGATATTAAGGGATATTCTTCGATAAATAGAAAATATATGGAAAGCATTAAATAGGGTCTACCTTGAAATAAATGGCCATATCTTCATCTAACATTGCCCCATTTCAATTATAAAGGTGTTTTTAGAATTCACTTGATCTTTGGAACAAAACTGCATTAAAATAATTTGACTTCCGACTCATCTAAGAAAGATATTAAGGGATATTCTTCGATAAATAGAAAATATATGGAAAGCATTAAATAGGGTCTACCTTGAAATAAATGGCCATATCTTCGTCAAAAATTGCCCCATTTCAATTATAAAGGTGTTTTTAGAATTCACTTGATCTTTGGAACAAAACTGCATTAAAATAATTTGACTTCCGACTCATCTAAGAAAGATATTAAGGGATATTCTTCGATAAATAGAAAATATATGGAAAGCATTAAATAGGGTCTACCTTGAAATAAATGGCCATATCTTCGTCAAAAATTGCCCCATTTCAATTATAAAGGTGTTTTTAGAATTCACTTGATCTTTGAAAACAAACTGCATTAAAATAATTTGACTTCCGACTCATCTAAGAAAGATATTAAGGGATATTCTTCGATAAATAGAAAATATATGGAAAGCATTAAATAGGGTCTACCTTGAAATAAATGGCCATATCTTCATCTAACATTGCCCAATTTCAATTATAAAGGTGTTTTTAGAATTCACTTGATCTTTGGAACAAAACTGCATTAAAATAATTTGACTTCCGACTCATCTAAGAAAGATATTAAGGGATATTCTTCGATAAATAGAAAATATATGGAAAGCATTAAATAGGGTCTACCTTGAAATAAATGGCCATATCTTCGTCAAAAATTGCCCCATTTCAATTATAAAGGTGTTTTTAGAATTCACTTGATCTTTGAAAACAAACTGCATTAAAATAATTTGACTTCCGACTCATCTAAGAAAGATATTAAGGGATATTCTTCGATAAATAGAAAATATATGGAAAGCATTAAATAGGGTCTACCTTGAAATAAATGGCCATATCTTCATCTAAAATTGCCCCATTTCAATTATAGAGGTGTTTTTAGAATTCACTTGATCTTTGGAACAAAACTGCATTAAAATAATTTGACTTCCGACTCATCTAAGAAAGATATTAAGGGATATTCTTCGATAAATAGAAAATATATGGAAAGCATTAAATAGGGTCTACCTTGAAATAAATGGCCATATCTTCGTCAAAAATTGCCCCATTTCAATTATAAAGGTGTTTTTAGAATTCGCTTGCTCTTTGGAACAAAACTGCATTAAAATAATTTGACTTCCGACTCATCTAAGAAAGATATTAAGGGATATTCTTCGATAAATAGAAAATATATGGAAAGCATTAAATAGGGTCTACCTTGAAATAAATGGCCATATCTTCATCTAACATTGCCCAATTTCAATTATAAAGGTGTTTTTAGAATTCACTTGATCTTTGGAACAAAACTGCATTAAAATAATTTGACTTCCGACTCATCTAAGAAAGATATTAAGGGATATTCTTCGATAAATAGAAAATATATGGAAAGCATTAAATAGTGTCTACCTTGAAATAAATGGCCATATCTTCGTCAAAAATTGCCCCATTTCAATTATAAAGGTGTTTTTAGAATTCGCTCGATCTTTGGAACAAAACTGCATTAAAATAATTTGACTTCCGACTCATCTAAGAAAGATATTAAGGGATATTCTTCGATAAATAGAAAATATATGGAAAGCATTAAATAGGGTCTACCTTGAAATAAATGGCCATATCTTCGTCAAAAATTGCCCCATTTCAATTATAAAGGTGTTTTTAGAATTCGCTTGCTCTTTGGAACAAAACTGCATTAAAATAATTTGACTTCCGACTCATCTAAGAAAGATATTAAGGGATATTCTTCGATAAATAGAAAATATACGGAAAGCATTAAATAGGGTCTACCTTGAAATAAATGGCCATATCTTCGTCAAAAATTGCTCCATTTCAATTATAAAGGTGTTTTTAGAATTCACTTGATCTTTGAAACAAAACTGCATTAAAATAATTTGACTTCCGACTCATCTAAGAAAGATATTAAGGGATATTCTTCGATAAATAGAAAATATATGGAAAGCATTAAATAGTGTCTACCTTGAAATAAATGGCCATATCTTCGTCAAAAATTGCCCCATTTCAATTATAAAGGTGTTTTTAGAATTCGCTTGATCTTTGAAACAAAACTGCATTAAAATAATTTGACTTCCGACTCGTCTAAGAAAGATATTAAGGGATATTCTTCGATAAATAGAAAATATATGGAAAGCATTAAATAGGGTCTACCTTGAAATAAAAGGCCATATCTTCGTCAAAAATTGCCCCATTTTAATTATAAAGGTGTTTTTAAAATTCACTTGATCTTTGGAAGAAAACTGCATTAAAATAATTTGACTTGCGACTCATCTAAGAAAGATATTAAGGGATATTCTTCGATAAATAGAAAATATATGGAAAGCATTAAATAGGGTCTACCTTGAAATAAATGGCCATATCTTCGTCAAAAATTGACCCATTTCAATTATAAAGGTGTTTTTAGAATTCACTTGATCTTTGGAACAAAACTGCATTAAAATAATTTGACTTCCGGCTCATCTAAGAAAGATATTAAGGGATATTCTTCGATAAATAGAAAATATATGGAAAGCATTAAATAGGGTCTACCTTGAAATAAATGGCCATATCTTCGTCAAAAATTGCCCCATTTCATTTATAAAGGTGTTTTAGAATTCGCTTAATCTTTGGAAAAAAACTGCATTAAAATAATTTGACTTCCGACTCATCTAAGAAAGATATTAAGGGATATTCTTCGATAAATAGAAAATATACGGAAAGCATTAAATAGGGTCTACCTTGAAATAAATGGCCATATCTTCGTCAAAAATTGCCCCATTTCAACTATAAAGATGTTTTTAGAATTCACTTGATCTTTGGAACAAAACTGCGTTAAAATAATTTGACTTCCGACTCATCTAAGAAAGATATTAAGGGATATTCTTCGATAAATAGAAAATATATGGAAAGCATTAAATAGGGTCTACCTTGAAATAAATGGCCATATCTTCGTCAAAAATTGCCCCACTTCAATTATAAAGGTGTTTTTAGAATTCGCTTGATCTTGAAACAAAACTGCATTAAAATAATTTGACTTCCGACTCGTCTAAGAAAGATATTAAGGGATATTCGATAAATAGAAAATATATTGAAAGCATTAAATAGGGTCTACCTTGAAATAAATGGCCATATCTTCGTCAAAAATTGCCCCACTTCAATTATAAAGGTGTTTTTAGAATTCACTCAATCTTTGGAAGAAAACTGCATTAAAATAATTTGACTTCCGACTCATCTAAGAAAGATATTAAGGGATATTCTTCGATAAATAGAAAATATATGGAAAGCATTAAATAGGGTCAACCTTGAAATCAATGGCCATATCTTCATCTACAATTGCCCCATTTCAATTATAGACGTGTTTTTAGAATTCACTCAATCTTTGGAACAAAACTGCATTAAAAAATTTGACTTCCGACTCATCTAAGAAAGATATTAAGGGATATTCTTCGATAAATAGAAAATATAAGGCAAACATTAAATAGAGTCAACCTTGAAATAAATAGCCATATCTTCGTCAAAAATTGCCCCACTTCAATTATAAAGGTGTTTTTAGAATTCACTTAATCTTTGGAACAAAACTGCATTAAAATAATTTGACTTCCGACTCATCTAAGAAAGATATTAAGGGATATTCTTCGATAAATAGAAAATATATGGAAAGCATTAAATAGGGTCTACCTTGAAATAAATGGCCATATGTTCGTCAAAAATTGCCCCATTTCAATTATAAATGTGTTTTTAGAATTCACTTGATCTTTGGAACAAAACTGCATTAAAATAATTTGACTTCCGACTCATCTAAGAAAGATATTAAGGGATATTCTTCGATAAATAGAAAATATATGGAAAGCATTAAATAGGGTCTACCTTGAAATAAATGGCCATATCTTCGTCAAAAATTGCCCCATTTCAATTATAAAGGTGTTTTTAGAATTCACTTGATCTTTGAAAACAAACTGCATTAAAATAATTTGACTTCCGACTCATCTAAGAAAGATATTAAGGGATATTCTTCGATAAATAGAAAATATATGGAAAGCATTAAATAGGGTCTACCTTGAAATAAATGGCCATATCTTCATCTAACATTGCCCAATTTCAATTATAAAGGTGTTTTTAGAATTCACTTGATCTTTGGAACAAAACTGCATTAAAATAATTTGACTTGCGACTCATCTAAGAAAGATATTAAGGGATATTCGATAAATAGAAAATATATGGAAAGCATTAAATAGTGTCTACCTTGAAATAAATGGCCATATCTTCGTCAAAAATTGCCCCATTTCAATTATAAAGGTGTTTTTAGAATTCGCTCGATCTTTGGAACAAAACTGCATTAAAATAATTTGACTTCCGGCTCATCTAAAAAAGATATTAAGGGATATTCTTCGATAAATAGAAAATATATGGAAAGCATTAAATAGGGTCTACCTTGAAATAAATGGCCATATCTTCGTCAAAAATTGCCCCATTTCAATTATAAAGGTGTTTTTAGAATTCGCTTGCTCTTTGGAACAAAACTGCATTAAAATAATTTGACTTCCGACTCATCTAAGAAAGATATTAAGGGATATTCTTCGATAAATAGAAAATATACGGAAAGCATTAAATAGGGTCTACCTTGAAATAAATGGCCATATCTTCGTCAAAAATTGCCCCATTTCAATTATAAAGATGTTTTTAGAATTCACTTGATCTTCGGAACAAAACTGCGTTAAAATAATTTGACTTCCGACTCATTTAAGAAAGATATTAAGGGATATTCTTCGATAAATAGAAAATATATGGAAAGCATTAAATAGGGTCTACCTTGAAATAAATGGCCATATCTTCGTCAAAAATTGCCCCACTTCAATTATAAAGGTGTTTTTAGAATTCGCTTGATCTTTGAAACAAAACTGCATTAAAATAATTTGACTTCCGACTCGTCTAAGAAAGATATTAAAAGATATTCTTCGATAAATAGAAAATATATGGAAAGCATTAAATAGGGTCTACCTTGAAATAAATGGCCATATCTTCGTCAAAAATTGCCCCATTTCAATTATAAATGTGTTTTTAGAATTCACTTGATCTTTGGAACAAAACTGCATTAAAATAATTTGACTTCCGACTCATGTAAGAAAGATATAAAGGGATATTCTTCGATAAATAGAAAATTTATGGAAATCATTAAATAGGGTCTACCTTGAAATAAATGGCCATATCTTCGTCAAAAATTGCCCCATTTCAATTATAAAGGTGTTTTTAGAATTTACTCGATCTTTGGAAGAAAACTGCATTACAATAATTTGACTTCCGACTCATCTAAGAAAGATATTAAGGGATATTCTTCGATAAATAGAAAATATATGGAAAGCATTAAATAGGGTCTACCTTGAAATAAATGGCCATATCTTCGTCAAAAATTGCCCCATTTCAATTATAAAGGTGTTTTTAGAATTCACTTGATGTTTGAAAACAAACTGCATTAAAATAATTTGACTTCCGACTCATCTAAGAAAGATATTAAGGGATATTCTTCGATAAATAGAAAATATATGGAAAGCATTAAATAGGGTCTACCTTGAAATAAATGGCCATATCTTCATCTAACATTGCCCAATTTCAATTATAAAGGTGTTTTTAGAATTCACTTGATCTTTGGAACAAAACTGCATTAAAATAATTTGACTTGCGACTCATCTAAGAAAGATATTAAGGGATATTCGATAAATAGAAAATATATGGAAAGCATTAAATAGTGTCTACCTTGAAATAAATGGCCATATCTTCGTCAAAAATTGCCCCATTTCAATTATAAAGGTGTTTTTAGAATTCGCTCGATCTTTGGAACAAAACTGCATTAAAATAATTTGACTTCCGACTCATCTAAGAAAGATATTAAGGGATATTCTTCGATAAATAGAAAATATACGGAAAGCATTAAATAGGGTCTACCTTGAAATAAATGGCCATATCTTCGTCAAAAATTGCCCCATTTCAATTATAAAGGTGTTTTTAGAATTCGCTTGATCTTTGGAACAAAACTGCATTAAAATAATTTGACTTCCGACTCATCTAAGAAAGATATTAAGGGATATTCTTCGATAAATAGAAAATATATGGAAAGCATTAAATAGGGTCTACCTTGAAATAAATGGCCATATCTTCGTCAAAAATTGCCCCATTTCAATTATAAAGGTGTTTTTAGAATTCACTCGATCTTTGAAACAAAACTGCATTAAAATAATTTGACTTCCGACTCATCTAAGAAAGATATTAAGGGATATTCTTCGATAAATAGAAAATATATGGAAAGCATTAAATAGGGTCTACCTTGAAATAAATGGCCATATCTTCGTCAAAAATTGCCCCATTTCAATTATAAAGGTGTTTTTAGAATTCACTTGATCTTTGGAACAAAACTGCATTAAAATAATTTGACTTCCGACTCATCTAAGAAAGATATTAAGGGATATTCTTCGATAAATAGAAAATATATGGAAAGCATTAAATAGGGTCTACCTTGAAATAAATGGCCATATCTTCGTCAAAAATTGCCCCATTTCAATTATAAAGGTGTTTTTAGAATTCACTTGATCTTTGGAACAAAACTGCATTAAAATAATTTGACTTCCGACTCATCTAAGAAAGATATTAAGGGATATTCTTCGATAAATAGAAAATATATGGAAAGCATTAAATAGGGTCTACCTTGAAATAAATGGCCATATCTTCGTCAAAAATTGCCCCATTTCAATTATAAAGGTGTTTTTAGAATTCACTTGATCTTTGGAACAAAACTGCATTAAAATAATTTGACTTCCGACTCATCTAAGAAAGATATTAAGGGATATTCTTCGATAAATAGAAAATATATGGAAAGCATTAAATAGGGTCTACCTTGAAATAAATGGCCATATCTTCGTCAAAAATTGCCCCATTTCAATTATAAAGGTGTTTTTAGAATTCACTTGATCTTTGGAACAAAACTGCATTAAAATAATTTGACTTCCGACTCATCTAAGAAAGATATTAAGGGATATTCTTCGATAAATAGAAAATATATGGAAAGCATTAAATAGGGTCTACCTTGAAATAAATGGCCATATCTTCGTCAAAAATTGCCCCATTTCAATTATAAAGGTGTTTTTAGAATTCACTTGATCTTTGGAACAAAACTGCATTAAAATAATTTGACTTCCGACTCATCTAAGAAAGATATTAAGGGATATTCTTCGATAAATAGAAAATATATGGAAAGCATTAAATAGGGTCTACCTTGAAATAAATGGCCATATCTTCGTCAAAAATTGCCCCATTTCAATTATAAAGGTGTTTTTAGAATTCACTCGATCTTTGGAACAAAACTGCATTAAAATAATTTGACTTCCGACTCATCTAAGAAAGATATTAAGGGATATTCTTCGATAAATAGAAAATATATGGAAAGCATTAAATAGGGTCTACCTTGAAATAAATGGCCATATCTTCGTCAAAAATTGCCCCATTTCAATTATAAAGGTGTTTTTAGAATTCACTCGATCTTTGGAACAAAACTGCATTAAAATAATTTGACTTCCGACTCATCTAAGAAAGATATTAAGGGATATTCTTCGATAAATAGAAAATATATGGAAAGCATTAAATAGGGTCTACCTTGAAATAAATGGCCATATCTTCGTCAAAAATTGCCCCATTTCAATTATAAAGGTGTTTTTAGAATTCACTTGATCTTTGGAACAAAACTGCATTAAAATAATTTGACTTCCGACTCATCTAAGAAAGATATTAAGGGATATTCTTCGATAAATAGAAAATATATGGAAAGCATTAAATAGGGTCTACCTTGAAATAAATGGCCATATCTTCGTCAAAAATTGCCCCATTTCAATTATAAAGGTGTTTTTAGAATTCACTTGATCTTTGGAACAAAACTGCATTAAAATAATTTGACTTCCGACTCATCTAAGAAAGATATTAAGGGATATTCTTCGATAAATAGAAAATATATGGAAAGCATTAAATAGGGTCTACCTTGAAATAAATGGCCATATCTTCGTCAAAAATTGCCCCATTTCAATTATAAAGGTGTTTTTAGAATTCGCTTGATCTTTGAAACAAAACTGCATTAAAATAATTTGACTTCCGACTCATCTAAGAAAGATATTAAGGGATATTCTTCGATAAATAGAAAATATATGGAAAGCATTAAATAGGGTCTACCTTGAAATAAATGGCCATATCTTCGTCAAAAATTGCCCCATTTCAATTATAAAGGTGTTTTTAGAATTCACTTGATCTTTGGAACAAAACTGCATTAAAATAATTTGACTTCCGACTCATCTAAGAAAGATATTAAGGGATATTCTTCGATAAATAGAAAATATATGGAAAGCATTAAATAGGGTCTACCTTGAAATAAATGGCCATATCTTCGTCAAAAATTGCCCCATTTCAATTATAAAGGTGTTTTTAGAATTCACTTGATCTTTGGAACAAAACTGCATTAAAATAATTTGACTTCCGACTCATCTAAGAAAGATATTAAGGGATATTCTTCGATAAATAGAAAATATATGGAAAGCATTAAATAGGGTCTACCTTGAAATAAATGGCCATATCTTCGTCAAAAATTGCCCCATTTCAATTATAAAGGTGTTTTTAGAATTCGCTTGATCTTTGGAACAAAACTGCATTAAAATAATTTGACTTCCGACTCATCTAAGAAAGATATTAAGGGATATTCTTCGATAAATAGAAAATATATGGAAAGCATTAAATAGGGTCTACCTTGAAATAAATGGCCATATCTTCGTCAAAAATTGCCCCATTTCAATTATAAAGGTGTTTTTAGAATTCACTTGATCTTTGGAACAAAACTGCATTAAAATAATTTGACTTCCGACTCATCTAAGAAAGATATTAAGGGATATTCTTCGATAAATAGAAAATATATGGAAAGCATTAAATAGGGTCTACCTTGAAATAAATGGCCATATCTTCGTCAAAAATTGCCCCATTTCAATTATAAAGGTGTTTTTAGAATTCGCTTGATCTTTGGAACAAAACTGCATTAAAATAATTTGACTTCCGACTCATCTAAGAAAGATATTAAGGGATATTCTTCGATAAATAGAAAATATATGGAAAGCATTAAATAGGGTCTACCTTGAAATAAATGGCCATATCTTCGTCAAAAATTGCCCCATTTCAATTATAAAGGTGTTTTTAGAATTCACTTGATCTTTGGAAACAAACTGCATTAAAATAATTTGACTTCCGACTCATCTAAGAAAGATATTAAGGGATATTCTTCGATAAATAGAAAATATATGGAAAGCATTAAATAGGGTCTACCTTGAAATAAATGGCCATATCTTCGTCAAAAATTGCCCCATTTCAATTATAAAGGTGTTTTTAGAATTCACTTGATCTTTGGAAACAAAACTGCATTAAAATAATTTGACTTCCGACTCATCTAAGAAAGATATTAAGGGATATTCTTCGATAAATAGAAAATATATGGAAAGCATTAAATAGGGTCTACCTTGAAATAAATGGCCATATCTTCGTCAAAAATTGCCCCATTTCAATTATAAAGGTGTTTTTAGAATTCACTTGATCTTTGGAACAAAACTGCATTAAAATAATTTGACTTCCGACTCATCTAAGAAAGATATTAAGGGATATTCTTCGATAAATAGAAAATATATGGAAAGCATTAAATAGGGTCTACCTTGAAATAAATGGCCATATCTTCGTCAAAAATTGCCCCATTTCAATTATAAAGGTGTTTTTAGAATTCACTTGATCTTTGGAACAAAACTGCATTAAAATAATTTGACTTCCGACTCATCTAAGAAAGATATTAAGGGATATTCTTCGATAAATAGAAAATATATGGAAAGCATTAAATAGGGTCTACCTTGAAATAAATGGCCATATCTTCGTCAAAAATTGCCCCATTTCAATTATAAAGGTGTTTTTAGAATTCGCTTGATCTTTGGAACAAAAACTGCATTAAAATAATTTGACTTCCGACTCATCTAAGAAAGATATTAAGGGATATTCTTCGATAAATAGAAAATATATGGAAAGCATTAAATAGGGTCTACCTTGAAATAAATGGCCATATCTTCGTCAAAAATTGCCCCACTTCAATTATAAAGGTGTTTTTAGAATTCGCTTGATCTTTGGAACAAAACTGCATTAAAATAATTTGACTTCCGACTCATCTAAGAAAGATATTAAGGGATATTCTTCGATAAATAGAAAATATATGGAAAGCATTAAATAGGGTCTACCTTGAAATAAATGGCCATATCTTCGTCAAAAATTGCCCCATTTCAATTATAAAGGTGTTTTTAGAATTCACTCGATCTTTGGAACAAAACTGCATTAAAATAATTTGACTTCCGACTCATCTAAGAAAGATATTAAGGGATATTCTTCGATAAATAGAAAATATATGGAAAGCATTAAATAGGGTCTACCTTGAAATAAATGGCCATATCTTCGTCAAAAATT
This sequence comes from Drosophila grimshawi, assembly GCF_018153295.1. Classification (NCBI taxonomy): domain Eukaryota; kingdom Metazoa; phylum Arthropoda; class Insecta; order Diptera; family Drosophilidae; genus Drosophila; species Drosophila grimshawi. The sequence continues at coordinate 54,373 of NW_025062908.1, forward strand.
GCCCCATTTCAATTATAAAGGTGTTTTTAGAATTCGCTTGATCTTTGGAACAAAACTGCATTAAAATAATTTGACTTCCGACTCATCTAAGAA
>NW_025062909.1:0-46622 GCF_018153295.1 Drosophila grimshawi
TGGCCATATCTTCGTCAAAAATTCTGCCCCACTTCAATTATAAAGGTGTTTCTTTTAGAATTCGCCTAACCTTGAAACAAAACTGCATTAAAATAATTTGACTTCCGACTCATCTAAAAAAAGATATATTAAAAGATATCCTCTGATAAATAGAAAATATATGGAAAACATTAAATAGGGTCTACCTTGAAATAAATGGCCATATCTTCGTCAAAAATTGCCCCACTTCAATTATAAAGGTGTTTTTAGAATTCGCTTAATCCTTAAAACAAAAACTGCATTAAAATAATTTGACTTCCGGACTCATCTAAGAAAGATATTAAGGGATATTCTTCGATAAATAGAAAATATATGGAAAGCATTAAACAGGGTCAACCTTGAAATAAATGGCCATATCTTCGTCAAAAATTCTCCCATTTAAATTATAAAGGTGTTTTCAGAATTCGCTCGGATCTTGGAACAAAACTGCATTAAAATAATTTGACTTCCGGAGTCATTTAAGAAAAAGATATTAAGGGTTATTCTTCGACGAAATAGAAAACATCTAGAAAGCATTTAATAGTGTCTTTTTTGAAACAAATAGCCATATCTTCGTCAAAAATTGCCCCATTTCAATTATAAAGGTGTTTTTAGAATTCACTTGATCTTTGAAACAAAACTGCATTAAAATAATTTGACTTCGACTCATCTAAGAAAAAAGATATTAAGGGATATTCTTCGATAAATAGAAAATATATGGAAAGCATTAAATAGGGTCTACCTTGAAATAAATGGCCATATCTTCGTCAAAAATTGCCCCCATTTCAATTATAAAGGTGTTTTTAGAAATTCACTTGATCTTTGAAACAAAACAGCAGTAAAATAAATTTGACTTCCGACTCATCTAAAAAAGATATTAACGGGATATTCTTCGATAAATAGAAAAATATATGGAAAAGCATTAAATAGGGTCTACCTTGAAATAAAATGGCCATATCTTCGTCAAAAATTGCCCCATTTCAATTATAAAGGTGTTTTTAGAATTCGCTTAATCTTTGAAACAAAACAGAATTAAAATAATTTGACTTCCGACTCATCTAAGAAAGATATTAAGGGATATTCTTCGATAAATAGAAAATATACGGATAGCATTAAATAGGGTCTACCTTGAAATAAATGGCCATATCTTCGTCAAAAATTGCCCCACTTCAATTATAAAGGTGTTTTTAGAAATCACTTGATCTTTGGAACAAAACTGGATTAAAATAATTTGACTTCCGACTCTTCTAAGAAAGATATTAAGGGATATTCTTCGATAAATAGACAATATATGGAAAGCATTAAATAGTGTCTACCTTGAAATAAATGGCCATATCTTCGTCAAAAATTGCCCCATTTCAATTATAAAGGTGTTTTTAGAATTCGCTCGATCTTTGAAACAAAACTGCATTAAAATAATTTGACTTCCGACTCATCTAAAAAAGATATTAAGGGATATTCTTCGATAAATAGAAAATATATGGAATGCATTAAATAGGGTCTACCTTGAAATAAATGGCCATATCTTCGTCAAAAATTGCCCCACTTCAATTATAAAGGTAGTTTTTAGAATTTGCTTAATCTTTGAAAACAAAATTGCATTAAATAATTTGACTTCCGACTCATCTAAGAAAGATATTAAGGGATATTCTTCGATTAATAGAAAATATAAGCCAAACATTAAATAGGGTCTACCTTGAAATAAATGGCCATATCTTCGTCAAAAATTGCCCCATTTCAATTATAAAGGTGTTTTTAGAATTCGCTTGATCTTTGAAACAAAACTGCATTAAAATAATTTGACTTCCGACTCATCTAAGAAAGATATTAAGGGATATTCTTCGATAAATAGAAAATATATGGAAAGCATTAAATAGGGTCTACCTTGAAATAAATGGCCATATCTTCGTCAAAAATTGCCCCACTTCAATTATAAAGGTGTTTTAGAATTCACTTGATCTTTGGAACAAAACTGCATTAAAATAATTTGACTTCCGACTCATCTAAGAAAGATATTAAGGGATATCTTCGATAAATAGAAAATATATGGAAAGCATTAAATAGGGTCTACCTTGAAATAAATGGCCATATCTTCGTCAAAAATTGCCCCATTTCAATTATAAAGGTGTTTTTAGAATTCACTCGATCTTTGGAACAAAACTGCATTAAAATAATTTGACTTCCGACTCATCTAAGAAAGATATTGAAGGATATTCTTCGATAAATAGAAAATATATGGAAAGCATTAAATAGGGTCTACCTTGAAATAAATGGCCATATCTTCGTCAAAAATTACCCCATTTCAATTATAAAGGTGTTTTTAGAATTCACTGATCTTTGGAACAAAACTGCATTAAAATAATTTGACTTCCGACTCATCTAAGAAAGATATTAAGGGATATTCTTCGATAAATAGTAAATATATGGAAAGCATTAAATAGGGTCTACCTTGAAATAAATGGCCATATCTTCGTCAAAAATTCACCCATTTCAATTATAAAGGTGCTTTAGAATTCACTCGATCTTTGGAAAAAAACTGCATTAAAATAATTTGACTTCCGACTCATCTTAGAAAGATATTAAGGGATATTCTTCGATAAATAGGAAATATATGGAAAGCATTAAATAGGGTCTACCTTGAAATAAATGGCCATATCTTCGTCAAAAGTGCCCCATTTCAATTAGTAAAGGTGTTTTTAGAATTCGCTTGATCTTTGGAACAAAACTGCATTAAAAATAATTTGACTTCTGACTCATCTAAGAAAGATATTAAGGGATATTCTTCGATAAATAGAAAATATATGGAAAGCATTAAATAGGGTCTACCTTGAAATAAATGGCCATATCTTCGTCAAAAATTGCCCCATTTCAATTATAAAGGTGTTTTTAGAATTCGCTCGATCTTTGGAACAAAAACTGCATTAAAATAATTGACTTCCGACTCATCTAAGAAAGATATTAAGGGGATATTCTTCGATAAATAGAAAATATATGGAAAGCATTAAATAGTGTCTTACCTTGAAATAAAAAGCCATATCTTCATCTAAAATTGCCCAATTTCAATTATAAAGGTGTTTTTAGAATTCGCTTGATCTTTGGAACAAAACTGCATTAAAATATTTGACCTCCGAATTCATCTAAGAAAGATATTAAGGGATATTCTTTCGATAAATAGAAAATATATGGAAAGCATTAAATAGGGTCTACCTTGAAATAAATGGCCATATCTTCGTCAAAAATTGCCCCACTTCAATTATAAAGGTGTTTTTAGAATTTGCTTAATCTTTGAAAACAAAACTGCATTAAAATAATTTGACTTCCGACTCATCTAAGAAAGATATTAAGGGATATTCTTCGATAAATAGAAAATATATGGAAAGCATTAAATAGGGTCTTCCCTGAAATAAATGGCCATATCTTCGTCAAAAATTGCCCCATTTCAATTATAAAGGTGTTTTTAGAATTCACTTGATCTTTGAAACAAAACTGCATTAAAATAATTTGACTTCCGACTCATCTAAGAAAGATATTAAGCGATATTCTTCGATAAATAGAAAATATATAGAAAGCATTAAATAGTGTCTACCTTGAAATAAATAGCCATATCTTCGTCAAAAATTGCCCAACTTCAATTATAAAGGTGTTTTTAGAATTTACTCGATCTTTGAAACACAAGCTGCATTTAAAATAATTTGACTTCCGACTCATCTAAAGAAAGATATTAAGGGATATTCTTCGATTAATAGAAATATATGGAAAGCATTAAATAGGGTCTACCTTGAAATAAATGGCCATATCTTCGTCAAAAATTGCCCCATTTCAATTATAAAGGTGTTTTTAGAATTCACTCGATCTTTGGAACAAATTTGCATTAAAATAATTTGACTTCCGACTCATCTAAGAAAGATATTAAGGGATATTCTTCGATAAATAGAAAATATATGGAAAGCATTAAATAGGGTCTACCTTGAAATAAATGGCCATATCTTCGTCAAAAATTGCCCCATTTCAATTATAAAGGTGTTTTTAGAATTCACTTGATCTTTGGAACAAAACTGCATTAAAATAATTTGACTTCCGACTCATCTAAGAAAGATATTAAGGATATTCTTCGATAAATAGAAAATATATGGAAAGCATTAAATAGGGTTACCTTGAAATAAATGGCCATATCTTCGTCAAAAAATTGCCCCATTTCAATTATAAAGGTGTTTTTAGAATTCACTTGATCTTTGGAACAAAACTGCATTAAAATAATTTGACTTCCGACTCATCTAAGAAAGATATTAAGGGATATTCTTCGATAAATAGAAAATATATGGAAAGCATTAAATAGTGTCTACCTTGAAATAAATGGCCATATCTTCGTCAAAAATTGCCCCATTTCAATTATAAAGGTGTTTTTAGAATTCACTTGATCTTTGGAACAAAACTGCATTAAAATAATTTGACTTCCGACTCATCTAAGAAAGATATTAAGGGATATTCTTCGATAAATAGAAAATATATGGAAAGCATTAAATAGGGTCTACCTTGAAATAAATGGCCATATCTTCGTCCAAAATTGCCCCATTTCAATTATAAAGGTGTTTTTAGAATTCACTTGATCTTTGGAACAAAACTGCATTAAAATAATTTGACTTCCGACTCATCTAAGAAAGATATTAAGGGATATTCTTCGATAAATAGAAAATATATGGAAAGCATTAAATAGGGTCTACCTTGAAATAAATGGCCATATCTTCGTCAAAAATTGCCCCCATTTCAATTATAAAGGTGTTTTTAGAATTCACTTGATCTTTGGAACAAAACTGCATTAAAATAATTTGACTTCCGACTCATCTAAGAAAGATATTAAGGGATATTCTTCGATAAATAGAAAATATATGGAAAGCATTAAATAGGGTCTACCTTGAAATAAATGGCCATATCTTCGTCAAAATTGCCCCATTTCAATTATAAAGGTGTTTTTAGAATTCACTTGATCTTTGGAACAAAACTGCATTAAAATAATTTGACTCCCGACTCATCTAAGAAAGATATTAAGGGATATTCTTCGATAAATAGAAAATATATGGAAAGCATTAAATAGGGTCTACCTTGAAATAAATGGCCATATCTTCGTCAAAAATTGCCCCATTTCAATTATAAAGGTGTTTTTAGAATTCGCTCGATCTTTTGGAACAAAACTGCATTAAAATAATTTGACTTCCGACTCATCTAAGAAAGATATTAAGGGATATTCTTCGATAAATAGAAAATATATGGAAAGCATTAAATAGGGTCTACCTTGAAATAAATGGCCATATCTTCGTCAAAAATTGCCCCACTTCAATTATAAAGGTGTTTTTAGAATTCGCTTAATCTTTGAAACAAAACTGCATTAAAATAATTTGACTTCCGACTCATCTAAGAAAGATATTAAGGGATATTCTTCGATAAATAGAAAATATATGGAAAGCATTAAATAGGGTCTACCTTGAAATAAATGGCCATATCCTCGTCAAAAATTGCCCCACTTCAATTATAAAGGTGTTTTAGAATTCACTTGATCTTTGGAAGAAAACTGCATTAAAATAATTTGACTTCCGACTCATCTAAGAAAGATATTAAGGGATATTCTTCGATAAATAGAAAATATATGGAAAGCATTAAATAGGGTCTACCTTGAAATAAATGGCCATATCTTCGTCAAAAATTGCCCCATTTCAATTATAAAGGTGATTTTAGAATTCACTTGATCTTTGGAACAAAACTGCATTAAAATAATTTGACTTCCGACTCATCTAAGAAAGATATTAAGGGATATTCTTCGATAAATAGAAAATATATGGAAAGCATTAAATAGGGTCTACCTTGAAATAAATGGCCATATCTTCGTCAAAAATTGCCCCATTTCAATTATAAAGGTATTTTTAGAATTCACTTGATCTTTGGAACAAAACTGCATTAAAATAATTTGACTTTCGACTCATCTAAGAAAGATATTAAGGGATATTCTTCGATAAATAGAAAATATATGGAAAGCATTAAATAGGGGTCTACCTTGAAATAAATGGCCATATCTTCGTCAAAAATTGCCCCATTTCAATTATAAAGGTGTTTTTAGAATTCACTCGATCTTTGGAACAAAACTGCATTAAAATAATTTGACTTCCGACTCATCTAAGAAAGATATTAAGGGATATTCTTCGATAAATAGAAAATATATGGAAAGCATTAAATAGGGTCTACCTTTTGAAATAAATGGCCATATCTTCGTCAAAAATTGCCCCACTTCAATTATAAAGGTGTTTTTAGAATTTACTTGATCTTTGGAACAAAACTGCATTAAAATAATTTGACTTCCGACTCATCTAAGAAAGATATTAAGGGATATTCTTCGATAAATAGAAAATATATGGAAAGCATTAAATAGGGTCAACCTTGAAATAAATGGCCATATCTTCGTCAAAAATTGCCCCATTTCAATTATAAAGGTGTTTTTGGAATTCACTGATCTTTGGAACAAAACTGCATTAAAATAATTTGACTTCCGACTCATCTAAGAAAGATATTAAGGGATATTCTTCGATAAATAGAAAATATATGGAAAGCATTAAATAGGGTCTACCTTGAAATAAATGGCCATATCTTCGTCAAAAATTGCCCCATTTCAATTATAAAGGTGTTTTTAGAATTCACTTGATCTTTGAAACAAAACTGCATTAAAATAATTTGACTTCCGACTCATCTAAGAAAGATATTAAGGGATATTCTTCGATAAATAGAAAATATATGGAAAGCATTAAATAGGGTCTACCTTGAAATAAATGGCCATATCTTCGTCAAAAATTGCCCCATTTCAATTATAAAGGTGTTTTTGGAATTCACTTGATCTTTGGAACAAAACTGCATTAAAATAATTTGACTTCCGACTCATCTAAGAAAGATATTAAGGGATATTCTTCGATAAATAGAAAATATATGGAAAGCATTAAATAGGGTCTACCTTGAAATAAATGGCCATATCTTCGTCAAAAATTGCCCCATTTCAATTATAAAGGTGTTTTTAGAATTCACTTGATCTTTGGAACAAAACTGCATTAAAATAATTTGACTTCCGACTCATCTAAGAAAGATATTAAGGGATATTCTTCGATAAATAGAAAATATATGGAAAGCATTAAATAGGGTCTACCTTGAAATAAATGGCCATATCTTCGTCAAAAATTGCCCCATTTCAATTATAAAGGTGTTTTTAGAATTCACTTGATCTTTGGAACAAAAACTGCATTAAAATAATTTGACTTCCGACTCATCTAAGAAAGATATTAAGGGATATTCTTCGATAAATAGAAAATATATGGAAAGCATTAAATAGGGTCTACCTTGAAATAAATGGCCATATCTTCGTCAAAAATTGCCCCATTTCAATTATAAAGGTGTTTTTAGAATTCACTCTGATCTTTGGAACAAAAACTGCATTAAAATAATTTGACTTCCGACTCATCTAAGAAAGATATTAAGGGATATTCTTCGATAAATAGAAAATATATGGAAAGCATTAAATAGGGTCTACCTTGAAATAAATGGCCATATCTTCGTCAAAAATTGCCCCATTTCAATTATAAAGGTGTTTTTAGAATTCACTTGATCTTTGGAACAAAAACTGCATTAAAATAATTTGACTTCCGACTCATCTAAGAAAGATATTAAGGGATATTCTTCGATAAATAGAAAATATATGGAAAGCATTAAATAGGGTCTACCTTGAAATAAATGGCCATATCTTCGTCAAAAATTGCCCCATTTCAATTATAAAGGTGTTTTTAGAATTCACTCGATCTTTGGAACAAAACTGCATTAAAATAATTTGACTTCCGACTCATCTAAGAAAGATATTAAGGGATATTCTTCGATAAATAGAAAATATATGGAAAGCATTAAATAGGGTCTACCTTGAAATAAATGGCCATATCTTCGTCAAAAATTGCCCCATTTCAATTATAAAGGTGTTTTTAGAATTCACTTGATCTTTGGAACAAAACTGCATTAAAATAATTTGACTTCCGACTCATCTAAGAAAGATATTAAGGGATATTCTTCGATAAATAGAAAATATATGGAAAGCATTAAATAGGGTCTACCTTGAAATAAATGGCCATATCTTCGTCAAAAATTGCCCCATTTCAATTATAAAGGTGTTTTTAGAATTCACTTGATCTTTGGAACAAAACTGCATTAAAATAATTTGACTTCCGACTCATCTAAGAAAGATATTAAGGGATATTCTTCGATAAATAGAAAATATATGGAAAGCATTAAATAGGGTCTACCTTGAAATAAATGGCCATATCTTCGTCAAAAATTGCCCCATTTCAATTATAAAGGTGTTTTTAGAATTCGCTTGATCTTTGGAACAAAACTGCATTAAAATAATTTGACTTCCGACTCATCTAAGAAAGATATTAAGGGATATTCTTCGATAAATAGAAAATATATGGAAAGCATTAAATAGGGTCTACCTTGAAATAAATGGCCATATCTTCGTCAAAAATTGCCCCATTTCAATTATAAAGGTGTTTTTAGAATTCACGCTTGATCTTTGAAAACAAAACTGCATTAAAATAATTTGACTTCCGACTCATCTAAGAAAGATATTAAGGGATATTCTTCGATAAATAGAAAATATATGGAAAGCATTAAATAGGGTCTACCTTGAAATAAATGGCCATATCTTCGTCAAAAATTGCCCCATTTCAATTATAAAGGTGTTTTTAGAATTCACTTGATCTTTGGAACAAAACTGCATTAAAATAATTTGACTTCCGACTCATCTAAGAAAGATATTAAGGGATATTCTTCGATAAATAGAAAATATATGGAAAGCATTAAATAGGGTCTACCTTGAAATAAATGGCCATATCTTTCGTCAAAAATTGCCCCATTTCAATTATAAAGGTGTTTTTAGAATTCGCTTGATCTTTGGAACAAAACTGCATTAAAATAATTTGACTTCCGACTCATCTAAGAAAGATATTAAGGGATATTCTTCGATAAATAGAAAATATATGGAAAGCATTAAATAGGGTCTACCTTGAAATAAATGGCCATATCTTCGTCAAAAATTGCCCCATTTCAATTATAAAGGTGTTTTTAGAATTCACTCGATCTTTGGAACAAAACTGCATTAAAATAATTTGACTTCCGACTCATCTAAGAAAGATATTAAGGGATATTCTTCGATAAATAGAAAATATATGGAAAGCATTAAATAGGGTCTACCTTGAAATAAATGGCCATATCTTCGTCAAAAATTGCCCCATTTCAATTATAAAGGTGTTTTTAGAATTCACTTGATCTTTGGAACAAAACTGCATTAAAATAATTTGACTTCCGACTCATCTAAGAAAGATATTAAGGGATATTCTTCGATAAATAGAAAATATATGGAAAGCATTAAATAGGGTCTACCTTGAAATAAATGGCCATATCTTCGTCAAAAATTGCCCCATTTCAATTATAAAGGTGTTTTTAGAATTCACTTGATCTTTGGAACAAAACTGCATTAAAATAATTTGACTTCCGACTCATCTAAGAAAGATATTAAGGGATATTCTTCGATAAATAGAAAATATATGGAAAGCATTAAATAGGGTCTACCTTGAAATAAATGGCCATATCTTCGTCAAAAATTGCCCCATTTCAATTATAAAGGTGTTTTTAGAATTCACTTGATCTTTGGAACAAAACTGCATTAAAATAATTTGACTTCCGACTCATCTAAGAAAGATATTAAGGGATATTCTTCGATAAATAGAAAATATATGGAAAGCATTAAATAGGGTCTACCTTGAAATAAATGGCCATATCTTCGTCAAAAATTGCCCCATTTCAATTATAAAGGTGTTTTTAGAATTCACTCGATCTTTGGAACAAAACTGCATTAAAATAATTTGACTTCCGACTCATCTAAGAAAGATATTAAGGGATATTCTTCGATAAATAGAAAATATATGGAAAGCATTAAATAGGGTCTACCTTGAAATAAATGGCCATATCTTCGTCAAAAATTGCCCCATTTCAATTATAAAGGTGTTTTTAGAATTCACTTGATCTTTGGAACAAAACTGCATTAAAATAATTTGACTTCCGACTCATCTAAGAAAGATATTAAGGGATATTCTTCGATAAATAGAAAATATATGGAAAGCATTAAATAGGGTCTACCTTGAAATAAATGGCCATATCTTCGTCAAAAATTGCCCCATTTCAATTATAAAGGTGTTTTTAGAATTCACTCGATCTTTGGAACAAAACTGCATTAAAATAATTTGACTTCCGACTCATCTAAGAAAGATATTAAGGGATATTCTTCGATAAATAGAAAATATATGGAAAGCATTAAATAGGGTCTACCTTGAAATAAATGGCCATATCTTCGTCAAAAATTGCCCCATTTCAATTATAAAGGTGTTTTTAGAATTCACTTGATCTTTGAAACAAAACTGCATTAAAATAATTTGACTTCCGACTCATCTAAGAAAGATATTAAGGGATATTCTTCGATAAATAGAAAATATATGGAAAGCATTAAATAGGGTCTACCTTGAAATAAATGGCCATATCTTCGTCAAAAATTGCCCCATTTCAATTATAAAGGTGTTTTTAGAATTCACTTGATCTTTGGAACAAAACTGCATTAAAATAATTTGACTTCCGACTCATCTAAGAAAGATATTAAGGGATATTCTTCGATAAATAGAAAATATATGGAAAGCATTAAATAGGGTCTACCTTGAAATAAATGGCCATATCTTCGTCAAAAATTGCCCCATTTCAATTATAAAGGTGTTTTTAGAATTCACTTGATCTTTGGAACAAAACTGCATTAAAATAATTTGACTTCCGACTCATCTAAGAAAGATATTAAGGGATATTCTTCGATAAATAGAAAATATATGGAAAGCATTAAATAGGGTCTACCTTGAAATAAATGGCCATATCTTCGTCAAAAATTGCCCCATTTCAATTATAAAGGTGTTTTTAGAATTCGCTTGATCTTTGGAACAAAACTGCATTAAAATAATTTGACTTCCGACTCATCTAAGAAAGATATTAAGGGATATTCTTCGATAAATAGAAAATATATGGAAAGCATTAAATAGGGTCTACCTTGAAATAAATGGCCATATCTTCGTCAAAAATTGCCCCATTTCAATTATAAAGGTGTTTTTAGAATTCACTTGATCTTTGGAACAAAACTGCATTAAAATAATTTGACTTCCGACTCATCTAAGAAAGATATTAAGGGATATTCTTCGATAAATAGAAAATATATGGAAAGCATTAAATAGGGTCTACCTTGAAATAAATGGCCATATCTTCGTCAAAAATTGCCCCATTTCAATTATAAAGGTGTTTTTAGAATTCACTTGATCTTTTGGAACAAAACTGCATTAAAATAATTTGACTTCCGACTCATCTAAGAAAGATATTAAGGGATATTCTTCGATAAATAGAAAATATATGGAAAGCATTAAATAGGGTCTACCTTGAAATAAATGGCCATATCTTCGTCAAAAATTGCCCCATTTCAATTATAAAGGTGTTTTTAGAATTCACTTGATCTTTGGAACAAAACTGCATTAAAATAATTTGACTTCCGACTCATCTAAGAAAGATATTAAGGGATATTCTTCGATAAATAGAAAATATATGGAAAGCATTAAATAGGGTCTACCTTGAAATAAATGGCCATATCTTCGTCAAAAATTGCCCCATTTCAATTATAAAGGTGTTTTTAGAATTCACTTGATCTTTGGAACAAAACTGCATTAAAATAATTTGACTTCCGACTCATCTAAGAAAGATATTAAGGGATATTCTTCGATAAATAGAAAATATATGGAAAGCATTAAATAGGGTCTACCTTGAAATAAATGGCCATATCTTCGTCAAAAATTGCCCCATTTCAATTATAAAGGTGTTTTTAGAATTCACTTGATCTTTGGAACAAAACTGCATTAAAATAATTTGACTTCCGACTCATCTAAGAAAGATATTAAGGGATATTCTTCGATAAATAGAAAATATATGGAAAGCATTAAATAGGGTCTACCTTGAAATAAATGGCCATATCTTCGTCAAAAATTGCCCCATTTCAATTATAAAGGTGTTTTTAGAATTCACTTGATCTTTGGAAACAAAACTGCATTAAAATAATTTGACTTCCGACTCATCTAAGAAAGATATTAAGGGATATTCTTCGATAAATAGAAAATATATGGAAAGCATTAAATAGGGTCTACCTTGAAATAAATGGCCATATCTTCGTCAAAAATTGCCCCATTTCAATTATAAAGGTGTTTTTAGAATTCACTTGATCTTTGGAACAAAACTGCATTAAAATAATTTGACTTCCGACTCATCTAAGAAAGATATTAAGGGATATTCTTCGATAAATAGAAAATATATGGAAAGCATTAAATAGGGTCTACCTTGAAATAAATGGCCATATCTTCGTCAAAAATTGCCCCATTTCAATTATAAAGGTGTTTTTAGAATTCACTTGATCTTTGGAACAAAACTGCATTAAAATAATTTGACTTCCGACTCATCTAAGAAAGATATTAAGGGATATTCTTCGATAAATAGAAAATATATGGAAAGCATTAAATAGGGTCTACCTTGAAATAAATGGCCATATCTTCGTCAAAAATTGCCCCATTTCAATTATAAAGGTGTTTTTAGAATTCACTTGATCTTTGGAACAAAACTGCATTAAAATAATTTGACTTCCGACTCATCTAAGAAAGATATTAAGGGATATTCTTCGATAAATAGAAAATATATGGAAAGCATTAAATAGGGTCTACCTTGAAATAAATGGCCATATCTTCGTCAAAAATTGCCCCATTTCAATTATAAAGGTGTTTTTAGAATTCACTTGATCTTTGGAACAAAACTGCATTAAAATAATTTGACTTCCGACTCATCTAAGAAAGATATTAAGGGATATTCTTCGATAAATAGAAAATATATGGAAAGCATTAAATAGGGTCTACCTTGAAATAAATGGCCATATCTTCGTCAAAAATTGCCCCATTTCAATTATAAAGGTGTTTTTAGAATTCACTTGATCTTTTGGAACAAAACTGCATTAAAATAATTTGACTTCCGACTCATCTAAGAAAGATATTAAGGGATATTCTTCGATAAATAGAAAATATATGGAAAGCATTAAATAGGGTCTACCTTGAAATAAATGGCCATATCTTCGTCAAAAATTGCCCCATTTCAATTATAAAGGTGTTTTTAGAATTCACTTGATCTTTGGAACAAAACTGCATTAAAATAATTTGACTTCCGACTCATCTAAGAAAGATATTAAGGGATATTCTTCGATAAATAGAAAATATATGGAAAGCATTAAATAGGGTCTACCTTGAAATAAATGGCCATATCTTCGTCAAAAATTGCCCCATTTCAATTATAAAGGTGTTTTTAGAATTCACTTGATCTTTGGAACAAAACTGCATTAAAATAATTTGACTTCCGACTCATCTAAGAAAGATATTAAGGGATATTCTTCGATAAATAGAAAATATATGGAAAGCATTAAATAGGGTCTACCTTGAAATAAATGGCCATATCTTCGTCAAAAATTGCCCCATTTCAATTATAAAGGTGTTTTTAGAATTCACTTGATCTTTGGAACAAAACTGCATTAAAATAATTTGACTTCCGACTCATCTAAGAAAGATATTAAGGGATATTCTTCGATAAATAGAAAATATATGGAAAGCATTAAATAGGGTCTACCTTGAAATAAATGGCCATATCTTCGTCAAAAATTGCCCCATTTCAATTATAAAGGTGTTTTTAGAATTCACTTGATCTTTGGAAACAAAACTGCATTAAAATAATTTGACTTCCGACTCATCTAAGAAAGATATTAAGGGATATTCTTCGATAAATAGAAAATATATGGAAAGCATTAAATAGGGTCTACCTTGAAATAAATGGCCATATCTTCGTCAAAAATTGCCCCATTTCAATTATAAAGGTGTTTTTAGAATTCACTTGATCTTTGGAACAAAACTGCATTAAAATAATTTGACTTCCGACTCATCTAAGAAAGATATTAAGGGATATTCTTCGATAAATAGAAAATATATGGAAAGCATTAAATAGGGTCTACCTTGAAATAAATGGCCATATCTTCGTCAAAAATTGCCCCATTTCAATTATAAAGGTGTTTTTAGAATTCACTTGATCTTTGGAACAAAACTGCATTAAAATAATTTGACTTCCGACTCATCTAAGAAAGATATTAAGGGATATTCTTCGATAAATAGAAAATATATGGAAAGCATTAAATAGGGTCTACCTTGAAATAAATGGCCATATCTTCGTCAAAAATTGCCCCATTTCAATTATAAAGGTGTTTTTAGAATTCACTTGATCTTTGGAACAAAACTGCATTAAAATAATTTGACTTCCGACTCATCTAAGAAAGATATTAAGGGATATTCTTCGATAAATAGAAAATATATGGAAAGCATTAAATAGGGTCTACCTTGAAATAAATGGCCATATCTTCGTCAAAAATTGCCCCATTTCAATTATAAAGGTGTTTTTAGAATTCACTTGATCTTTGGAACAAAACTGCATTAAAATAATTTGACTTCCGACTCATCTAAGAAAGATATTAAGGGATATTCTTCGATAAATAGAAAATATATGGAAAGCATTAAATAGGGTCTACCTTGAAATAAATGGCCATATCTTCGTCAAAAATTGCCCCATTTCAATTATAAAGGTGTTTTTAGAATTCGCTTGATCTTTGGAACAAAACTGCATTAAAATAATTTGACTTCCGACTCATCTAAGAAAGATATTAAGGGATATTCTTCGATAAATAGAAAATATATGGAAAGCATTAAATAGGGTCTACCTTGAAATAAATGGCCATATCTTCGTCAAAAATTGCCCCACTTCAATTATAAAGGTGTTTTTAGAATTCACTTGATCTTTGGAACAAAACTGCATTAAAATAATTTGACTTCCGACTCATCTAAGAAAGATATTAAGGGATATTCTTCGATAAATAGAAAATATATGGAAAGCATTAAATAGGGTCTACCTTGAAATAAATGGCCATATCTTCGTCAAAAATTGCCCCATTTCAATTATAAAGGTGTTTTTAGAATTCACTTGATCTTTGGAACAAAACTGCATTAAAATAATTTGACTTCCGACTCATCTAAGAAAGATATTAAGGGATATTCTTCGATAAATAGAAAATATATGGAAAGCATTAAATAGGGTCTACCTTGAAATAAATGGCCATATCTTCGTCAAAAATTGCCCCATTTCAATTATAAAGGTGTTTTTAGAATTCACTTGATCTTTGAAACAAAACTGCATTAAAATAATTTGACTTCCGACTCATCTAAGAAAGATATTAAGGGATATTCTTCGATAAATAGAAAATATATGGAAAGCATTAAATAGGGTCTACCTTGAAATAAATGGCCATATCTTCGTCAAAAATTGCCCCATTTCAATTATAAAGGTGTTTTTAGAATTCACTTGATCTTTGGAAACAAAACTGCATTAAAATAATTTGACTTCCGACTCATCTAAGAAAGATATTAAGGGATATTCTTCGATAAATAGAAAATATATGGAAAGCATTAAATAGGGTCTACCTTGAAATAAATGGCCATATCTTCGTCAAAAATTGCCCCATTTCAATTATAAAGGTGTTTTTAGAATTCACTTGATCTTTGGAACAAAACTGCATTAAAATAATTTGACTTCCGACTCATCTAAGAAAGATATTAAGGGATATTCTTCGATAAATAGAAAATATATGGAAAGCATTAAATAGGGTCTACCTTGAAATAAATGGCCATATCTTCGTCAAAAATTGCCCCATTTCAATTATAAAGGTGTTTTTAGAATTCACTTGATCTTTGGAACAAAACTGCATTAAAATAATTTGACTTCCGACTCATCTAAGAAAGATATTAAGGGATATTCTTCGATAAATAGAAAATATATGGAAAGCATTAAATAGGGTCTACCTTGAAATAAATGGCCATATCTTCGTCAAAAATTGCCCCATTTCAATTATAAAGGTGTTTTTAGAATTCACTTGATCTTTGGAACAAAACTGCATTAAAATAATTTGACTTCCGACTCATCTAAGAAAGATATTAAGGGATATTCTTCGATAAATAGAAAATATATGGAAAGCATTAAATAGGGTCTACCTTGAAATAAATGGCCATATCTTCGTCAAAAATTGCCCCATTTCAATTATAAAGGTGTTTTTAGAATTCACTTGATCTTTGAAACAAAACTGCATTAAAATAATTTGACTTCCGACTCATCTAAGAAAGATATTAAGGGATATTCTTCGATAAATAGAAAAATATATGGAAAGCATTAAATAGGGTCTACCTTGAAATAAATGGCCATATCTTCGTCAAAAATTGCCCCATTTCAATTATAAAGGTGTTTTTAGAATTCACTTGATCTTTGGAAACAAAAACTGCATTAAAATAATTTGACTTCCGACTCATCTAAGAAAGATATTAAGGGATATTCTTCGATAAATAGAAAATATATGGAAAGCATTAAATAGGGTCTACCTTGAAATAAATGGCCATATCTTCGTCAAAAATTGCCCCATTTCAATTATAAAGGTGTTTTTAGAATTCACTTGATCTTTGGAACAAAACTGCATTAAAATAATTTGACTTCCGACTCATCTAAGAAAGATATTAAGGGATATTCTTCGATAAATAGAAAATATATGGAAAGCATTAAATAGGTCTACCTTGAAATAAATGGCCATATCTTCGTCAAAAATTGCCCCATTTCAATTATAAAGGTGTTTTTAGAATTCGCTTGATCTTTGGAACAAAACTGCATTAAAATAATTTGACTTCCGACTCATCTAAGAAAGATATTAAGGGATATTCTTCGATAAATAGAAAATATATGGAAAGCATTAAATAGGGTCTACCTTGAAATAAATGGCCATATCTTCGTCAAAAATTGCCCCATTTCAATTATAAAGGTGTTTTTAGAATTCGCTTGATCTTTGGAACAAAACTGCATTAAAATAATTTGACTTCCGACTCATCTAAGAAAGATATTAAGGGATATTCTTCGATAAATAGAAAATATATGGAAAGCATTAAATAGGGTCTACCTTGAAATAAATGGCCATATCTTCGTCAAAAATTGCCCCATTTCAATTATAAAGGTGTTTTTAGAATTCACTTGATCTTTGGAACAAAACTGCATTAAAATAATTTGACTTCCGACTCATCTAAGAAAGATATTAAGGGATATTCTTCGATAAATAGAAAATATATGGAAAGCATTAAATAGGGTCTACCTTGAAATAAATGGCCATATCTTCGTCAAAAATTGCCCCATTTCAATTATAAAGGTGTTTTTAGAATTCACTTGATCTTTGGAAACAAAACTGCATTAAAATAATTTGACTTCCGACTCATCTAAGAAAGATATTAAGGGATATTCTTCGATAAATAGAAAATATATGGAAAGCATTAAATAGGGTCTACCTTGAAATAAATGGCCATATCTTCGTCAAAAATTGCCCCATTTCAATTATAAAGGTGTTTTTAGAATTCGCTTGATCTTTGGAACAAAACTGCATTAAAATAATTTGACTTCCGACTCATCTAAGAAAGATATTAAAGGATATTCTTCGATAAATAGAAAATATATGGAAAGCATTAAATAGGGTCTACCTTGAAATAAATGGCCATATCTTCGTCAAAAATTGCCCCATTTCAATTATAAAGGTGTTTTTAGAATTCACTTGATCTTTGGAACAAAACTGCATTAAAATAATTTGACTTCCGACTCATCTAAGAAAGATATTAAGGGATATTCTTCGATAAATAGAAAATATATGGAAAGCATTAAATAGGGTCTACCTTGAAATAAATGGCCATATCTTCGTCAAAAATTGCCCCATTTCAATTATAAAGGTGTTTTTAGAATTCACTTGATCTTTGGAAACAAAACTGCATTAAAATAATTTGACTTCCGACTCATCTAAGAAAGATATTAAGGGATATTCTTCGATAAATAGAAAATATATGGAAAGCATTAAATAGGGTCTACCTTGAAATAAATGGCCATATCTTCGTCAAAAATTGCCCCATTTCAATTATAAAGGTGTTTTTAGAATTCACTTGATCTTTGGAACAAAACTGCATTAAAATAATTTGACTTCCGACTCATCTAAGAAAGATATTAAGGGATATTCTTCGATAAATAGAAAATATATGGAAAGCATTAAATAGGGTCTACCTTGAAATAAATGGCCATATCTTCGTCAAAAATTGCCCCATTTCAATTATAAAGGTGTTTTTAGAATTCACTTGATCTTTGGAACAAAACTGCATTAAAATAATTTGACTTCCGACTCATCTAAGAAAGATATTAAGGGATATTCTTCGATAAATAGAAAATATATGGAAAGCATTAAATAGGGTCTACCTTGAAATAAATGGCCATATCTTCGTCAAAAATTGCCCCACTTCAATTATAAAGGTGTTTTTAGAATTCGCTTAATCTTTGGAACAAAACTGCATTAAAATAATTTGACTTCCGACTCATCTAAGAAAGATATTAAGGGATATTCTTCGATAAATAGAAAATATATGGAAAGCATTAAATAGGGTCTACCTTGAAATAAATGGCCATATCTTCGTCAAAAATTGCCCCATTTCAATTATAAAGGTGTTTTTAGAATTCACTTGATCTTTGGAACAAAACTGCATTAAAATAATTTGACTTCCGACTCATCTAAGAAAGATATTAAGGGATATTCTTCGATAAATAGAAAATATATGGAAAGCATTAAATAGGGTCTACCTTGAAATAAATGGCCATATCTTCGTCAAAAATTGCCCCATTTCAATTATAAAGGTGTTTTTAGAATTCACTTGATCTTTGGAACAAAACTGCATTAAAATAATTTGACTTCCGACTCATCTAAGAAAGATATTAAGGGATATTCTTCGATAAATAGAAAATATATGGAAAGCATTAAATAGGGTCTACCTTGAAATAAATGGCCATATCTTCGTCAAAAATTGCCCCATTTCAATTATAAAGGTGTTTTTAGAATTCACTTGATCTTTGAAAACAAAACTGCATTAAAATAATTTGACTTCCGACTCATCTAAGAAAGATATTAAGGGATATTCTTCGATAAATAGAAAATATATGGAAAGCATTAAATAGGGTCTACCTTGAAATAAATGGCCATATCTTCGTCAAAAATTGCCCCATTTCAATTATAAAGGTGTTTTTAGAATTCACTTGATCTTTGGAACAAAAACTGCATTAAAATAATTTGACTTCCGACTCATCTAAGAAAGATATTAAGGGATATTCTTCGATAAATAGAAAATATATGGAAAGCATTAAATAGGGTCTACCTTGAAATAAATGGCCATATCTTCGTCAAAAATTGCCCCATTTCAATTATAAAGGTGTTTTTAGAATTCACTTGATCTTTGAAAACAAAACTGCATTAAAATAATTTGACTTCCGACTCATCTAAGAAAGATATTAAGGGATATTCTTCGATAAATAGAAAATATATGGAAAGCATTAAATAGGGTCTACCTTGAAATAAATGGCCATATCTTCGTCTAAAATTGCCCCATTTCAATTATAAAGGTGTTTTTAGAATTCACTTGATCTTTGGAACAAAACTGCATTAAAATAATTTGACTTCCGACTCATCTAAGAAAGATATTAAGGGATATTCTTCGATAAATAGAAAATATATGGAAAGCATTAAATAGGGTCTACCTTGAAATAAATGGCCATATCTTCGTCAAAAATTGCCCCATTTCAATTATAAAGGTGTTTTTAGAATTCACTTGATCTTTGGAAAAAAAACTGCATTAAAATAATTTGACTTCCGACTCATCTAAGAAAGATATTAAGGGATATTCTTCGATAAATAGAAAATATATGGAAAGCATTAAATAGGGTCTACCTTGAAATAAATGGCCATATCTTCGTCAAAAATTGCCCCATTTCAATTATAAAGGTGTTTTTAGAATTCGCTTGATCTTTGGAACAAAACTGCATTAAAATAATTTGACTTCCGACTCATCTAAGAAAGATATTAAGGGATATTCTTCGATAAATAGAAAATATATGGAAAGCATTAAATAGGGTCTACCTTGAAATAAATGGCCATATCTTCGTCAAAAATTGCCCCACTTCAATTATAAAGGTGTTTTTAGAATTCGCTTAATCTTTGAAACAAAACTGCATTAAAATAATTTGACTTCCGACTCATCTAAGAAAGATATTAAGGGATATTCTTCGATAAATAGAAAATATATGGAAAGCATTAAATAGGGTCTACCTTGAAATAAATGGCCATATCTTCGTCAAAAATTGCCCCATTTCAATTATAAAGGTGTTTTTAGAATTCACTCGATCTTTGGAACAAAACTGCATTAAAATAATTTGACTTCCGACTCATCTAAGAAAGATATTAAGGGATATTCTTCGATAAATAGAAAATATATGGAAAGCATTAAATAGGGTCTACCTTGAAATAAATGGCCATATCTTCGTCAAAAATTGCCCCATTTCAATTATAAAGGTGTTTTTAGAATTCACTTGATCTTTGGAACAAAACTGCATTAAAATAATTTGACTTCCGACTCATCTAAGAAAGATATTAAGGGATATCTTCGATAAATAGAAAATATATGGAAAGCATTAAATAGGGTCTACCTTGAAATAAATGGCCATATCTTCGTCAAAAATTGCCCCATTTCAATTATAAAGGTGTTTTTAGAATTCGCTTGATCTTTGGAACAAAACTGCATTAAAATAATTTGACTTCCGACTCATCTAAGAAAGATATTAAGGGATATTCTTCGATAAATAGAAAATATATGGAAAGCATTAAATAGGGTCTACCTTGAAATAAATGGCCATATCTTCGTCAAAAATTGCCCCACTTCAATTATAAAGGTGTTTTTAGAATTCGCTTAATCTTTGAAACAAAACTGCATTAAAATAATTTGACTTCCGACTCATCTAAGAAAGATATTAAGGGATATTCTTCGATAAATAGAAAATATATGGAAAGCATTAAATAGGGTCTACCTTGAAATAAATGGCCATATCTTCGTCAAAAATTGCCCCATTTCAATTATAAAGGTGTTTTTAGAATTCACTCGATCTTTGGAACAAAAACTGCATTAAAATAATTTGACTTCCGACTCATCTAAGAAAGATATTAAGGGATATTCTTCGATAAATAGAAAATATATGGAAAGCATTAAATAGGGTCTACCTTGAAATAAATGGCCATATCTTCGTCTAAAATTGCCCCATTTCAATTATAAAGGTGTTTTTAGAATTCACTTGATCTTTGGGACAAAACTGCATTAAAATAATTTGACTTCCGACTCATCTAAGAAAGATATTAAGGGATATTCTTCGATAAATAGAAAATATATGGAAAGCATTAAATAGGGTCTACCTTGAAATAAATGGCCATATCTTCGTCAAAAATTGCCCCATTTCAATTATAAAGGTGTTTTTAGAATTCGCTCGATCTTTGGAACAAAACTGCATTAAAATAATTTGACTTCCGACTCATCTAAGAAAGATATTAAGGGATATTCTTCGATAAATAGAAAATATATGGAAAGCATTAAATAGGGTCTACCTTGAAATAAATGGCCATATCTTCGTCAAAAATTGCCCCATTTCAATTATAAAGGTGTTTTTAGAATTCGCTCGATCTTTGGAACAAAACTGCATTAAAATAATTTGACTTCCGACTCATCTAAGAAAGATATTAAGGGATATTCTTCGATAAATAGAAAATATATGGAAAGCATTAAATAGGGTCTACCTTGAAATAAATGGCCATATCTTCGTCAAAAATTGCCCCATTTCAATTATAAAGGTGTTTTTAGAATTCGCTTGATCTTTGGAACAAAACTGCATTAAAATAATTTGACTTCCGACTCATCTAAGAAAGATATTAAGGGATATTCTTCGATAAATAGAAAATATATGGAAAGCATTAAATAGGGTCTACCTTGAAATAAATGGCCATATCTTCGTCAAAAATTGCCCCATTTCAATTATAAAGGTGTTTTTAGAATTCACTTGATCTTTGGAAAAAAACTGCATTAAAATAATTTGACTTCCGACTCATCTAAGAAAGATATTAAGGGATATTCTTCGATAAATAGAAAATATATGGAAAGCATTAAATAGGGTCTACCTTGAAATAAATGGCCATATCTTCGTCAAAAATTGCCCCATTTCAATTATAGAGGTGTTTTTAGAATTCACTTGATCTTTGGAACAAAACTGCATTAAAATAATTTGACTTCCGACTCATCTAAGAAAGATATTAAGGGATATTCTTCGATAAATAGAAAATATATGGAAAGCATTAAATAGGGTCTACCTTGAAATAAATGGCCATATCTTCGTCAAAAATTGCCCCATTTCAATTATAAAGGTGTTTTTAGAATTCACTTGATCTTTGAAAACAAACTGCATTAAAATAATTTGACTTCCGACTCATCTAAGAAAGATATTAAGGGATATTCTTCGATAAAACGAAAATATATGGAAAGCATTAAATAGGGTCTATCTTGAAATAAATGGCCATATCTTCGTCTAAAATTGCCCCATTTCAATTATAGAGGTGTTTTTAGAATTCACTCAATCTTTGGAACAAAACTGCATTAAAATAATTTGACTTCCGACTCATCTAAGAAAGATATTAAGGGATATTCGGTAAATAGAAAATATATGGAAAGCATTAAATAGGGTCTACCTTGAAATAAATGGCCATATCTTCGTCAAAAATTGCCCCATTTCAATTATAAAGGAGTTTTTAGAATTCGCTCGATCTTTGGAACAAAACTGCATTAAAATAATTTGACTTCCGACTCATCTAAGAAAGATATTAAGGGATATTCTTCGATAAATAGAAAATATATGGAAAGCATTAAATAGTGTCTACCTTGAAATAAATGGCCATATCTTCGTCAAAAATTGCCCCATTTCAATTATAAAGGAGTTTTAGAATTCGCTTAATCTTTGGAAGAAAACTGCATTACAATAATTTGACTTCCGACTCATCTAAGAAAGATATTAAGGGATATTCTTCGATAAATAGAAAATATATGGAAAGCATTAAATAGGGTCTACCTTGAAATAAATGGCCATATCTTCGTCAAAAATTGCCCCATTTCAATTATAAAGGTGTTTTTAGAATTCGCTCGATCTTTGGAACAAAACTGCATTAAAATAATTTGACTTCCGACTCATCTAAGAAAGATATTAAGGGATATTCTTCGATAAATAGAAAATATATGGAAAGCATTAAATAGGGTCTACCTTGAAATAAATGGCCATATCTTCGTCAAAAACTGCCCCATTTCAATTATAAAGGTGTTTTTAGAATTCGCTTGCTCTTTGGAACAAAACTGCATTAAAATAATTTGACTTCCGACTCATCTAAGAAAGATATTAAGGGATATTCTTCGATAAATAGAAAATATATGGAAAGCATTAAATAGGGTCTACCTTGAAATAAATGGCCATATCTTCGTCAAAAATTGCCCCATTTCAATTATAAAGGTGTTTTTAGAATTCACTTGATCTTCAAAAAACAAACTGCATTAAAATAATTTGACTTCCGACTCATCTAAGAAAGATATTAAGGGATATTCTTCGATAAATAGAAAATATATGGAAAGCATTAAATAGGGTCTACCTTGAAATAAATGGCCATATCTTCGTCTAACATTGCCCCATTTCAATTATAGAGGTGTTTTTAGAATTCACTTAATCTTTGGAACAAAACTGCATTAAAATAATTTGACTTCCGACACATGTAAGAAAGATATTAAGGGATATTCTTCGATAAATAGAAAATATATGGAAAGCATTAAATAGGGTCTACCTTGAAATAAATGGCCATATCTTCGTCAAAAATTGCCCCATTTCAATTATAAAGGTGTTTTTAGAATTCACTTGATCTTTGAAAACAAACTGCATTAAAATAATTTGACTTCCGACTCATCTAAGAAAGATATTAAGGGATATTCTTCGATAAAACGAAAATATATGGAAAGCATTAAATAGGGTCTATCTTGAAATAAATGGCCATATCTTCGTCTAAAATTGCCCCATTTCAATTATAGAGGTGTTTTTAGAATTCACTCAATCTTTGGAACAAAACTGCATTAAAATAATTTGACTTCCGACTCATCTAAGAAAGATATTAAGGGATATTCGGTAAATAGAAAATATATGGAAAGCATTAAATAGGGTCTACCTTGAAATAAATGGCCATATCTTCGTCAAAAATTGCCCCATTTCAATTATAAAGGAGTTTTTAGAATTCGCTCGATCTTTGGAACAAAACTGCATTAAAATAATTTGACTTCCGACTCATCTAAGAAAGATATTAAGGGATATTCTTCGATAAATAGAAAATATATGGAAAGCATTAAATAGGGTCTACCTTGAAATAAATGGCCATATCTTCGTCAAAAATTGCCCCATTTCAATTATAAAGGAGTTTTAGAATTCGCCTATTCTTTGGAAGAAAGCTGCATGACAATAATTTGACTTCCGACTCATCTAAGAAAGATATTAAGGGATATTCTTCGATAAATAGAAAATATATGGAAAGCATTAAATAGGGTCTACCTTGAGATAAATGGCCATATCTTCGTCTAAAATTGCCCCATTTCAATTATAAAGGTGTTTTTAGAATTCACTTGATCTTTGAAACAAAACTGCATTAAAATAATTTGACTTCCGACTCAGCTAAGAAAGATATTAAGGGATATTCTTCGATAAATAGAAAATATATGGAAAGCATTAAATAGGGTTTACCTTGAAATAAATGGCCATATCTTCGTCAAAAATTGCCCCATTTCAATTATAAAGGTGTTTTTAGAATTCACTTGATCTTTGAAAACAAACTGCATTAAAATAATTTGACTTCCGACTCATCTAAGAAAGATATTAAGGGATATTCTTCGATAAATAGAAAATATATGGAAAGCATTAAATAGGGTCTACCTTGAAATAAATGGCCATATCTTCGTCTAAAATTGCCCCATTTCAATTATAAAGGTGTTTTTAGAATTCACTTGATCTTTGGAACAAAACTGCATTAAAATAATTTGACTTCCGACTCATCTAAGAAAGATATTAAGGGATATTCTTCGATAAATAGAAAATATATGGAAAGCATTAAATAGGGTCTACCTTGAAATAAATGGCCATATCTTCGTCAAAAATTGCCCCATTTCAATTATAAAGGTGTTTTTAGAATTCACTTGATCTTTGAAAACAAACTGCATTAAAATAATTTGACTTCCGACTCATCTAAGAAAGATATTAAGGGATATTCTTCGATAAATAGAAAATATATGGAAAGCATTAAATAGGGTCTACCTTGAAATAAATGGACATATCTTCGTCAAAAATTGCCCCATTTCAATTATAAAGGTGTTTTTAGAATTCACTTGATCTTTAAAAACAAACTGCATTAAAATAATTTGACTTCCGACTCATCTAAGAAAGATATTAAGGGATATTCTTCGATAAATAGAAAATATATGGAAAGCATTAAATAGGGTCTACCTTGAAATAAATGGCCATATCTTCGTCTAAAATTGCCCCATTTCAATTATAAAGGTGTTTTTAGAATTCACTCAATCTTTGGAACAAAACTGCATTAAAATAATTTGACTTCCGACTCATCTAAGAAAGATATTAAGGGATATTCTTCGATAAATAGAAAATATATGGAAAGCATTAAATAGGGTCTACCTTGAAATAAATGGCCATATCTTCGTCAAAAATTGCCCCATTTCAATTATAAAGGTGTTTTTAGAATTCACTTGATCTTTGAAAACAAACTGCATTAAAATAATTTGACTTCCGACTCATCTAAGAAAGATATTAAGGGATATTCTTCGATAAATAGAAAATATATGGAAAGCATTAAATAGGGTCTACCTTGAAATAAATGGCCATATCTTCGTCAAAAATTGCCCCATTTCAATTATAGAGGTGTTTTTAGAATTCACTCAATCTTTGGAACAAAACTGCATTAAAATAATTTGACTTCCGACTCATCTAAGAAAGATATTAAGGGATATTCGGTAAATAGAAAATATATGGAAAGCATTAAATGGTGTCTACCTTGAAATAAATGGCCATATCTTCGTCAAAAATTGCCCCATTTCAATTATAAAGGAGTTTTTAGAATTCGCTCGATCTTTGGAACAAAACTGCATTAAAATAATTTGACTTCCGACTCATCTAAGAAAGATATTAAGGGATATTCTTCGATAAATAGAAAATATATGGAAAGCATTAAATAGTGTCTACCTTGAAATAAATGGCCATATCTTCGTCAAAAATTGCCCCATTTCAATTATAAAGGAGTTTTAGAATTCGCTTAATCTTTGGAAGAAAACTGCATTAAAATAATTTGACTTCCGACTCATCTAAGAAAGATATTAAGGGATATTCTTCGATAAATAGAAAATATATGGAAAGCATTAAATAGGGTCTACCTTGAAATAAATGGCCATATCTTCGTCAAAAATTGCCCCATTTCAATTATAAAGGTGTTTTTAGAATTCACTCGATCTTTGGAACAAAACTGCATTAAAATAATTTGACTTCCGACTCATCTAAGAAAGATATTAAGGGATATTCGATAAATAGAAAATATATTGAAAGCATTAAATAGGGTCTACCTTGAAATAAATGGCCATATCTTCGTCAAAAATTGCCCCATTTCAATTATAAAGGTGTTTTTAGAATTCACTCGATCTTTGGAACAAAACTGCATTAAAATAATTTGACTTCCGGCTCATCTAAGAAAGATATTAAGGGATATTCTTCGATAAATAGAAAATATATGGAAAGCATTAAATAGGGTCTACCTTGAAATAAATGGCCATATCTTCGTCAAAAATTGCCCCACTTCAATTATAAAGGTGTTTTTAGAATTCGCTTAATCTTTGAAACAAAACTGCATTAAATTAATTTGACTTCCGACTCATCTAAGAAAGATATTAAGGGATATTCTTCGATAAATAGAAAATATATGGAAAGCATTAAATAGGGTCTACCTTGAAATAAATGGCCATATCTTCGTCAAAAATTGCCCCATTTCAATTATAAAGGTGTTTTTAGAATTCACTTAATCTTTGGAACAAATCTGCATTAAAATAATTTGACTTCCGACTCATCTAAGAAAGATATTAAGGGATATTCTTCGATAAATAGAAAATATATGGAAAGCATTAAATAGAGTCTACCTTGAAATAAATGGCCATATCTTCGTCTAAAATTGCCCCATTTCAATTATAGAGGTGTTTTTAGAATTCACTTGATCTTTATAAACAAACTGCAGTAAAATAATTTGACTTCCGACTCATCTAAGAAAGATATTAAGGGATATTCGATAAATAGAAAATATATGGAAAGCATTAAATAGGGTCTCCTTGAAATAAATGGCCATATGTTGGTCTAAAATTGGCCCCATTTCAATTATAAAGGTGTTGTTAGAATGCACTTGATTGTTTGAAACAAAACTGCATGAAAATAATTTGACTTCCGACTCATGTAAGAAAGATATTAAGGGGATAGTCTTCGATAAATAGAAAATATATGGGAAAGGCATTAAACAGGCTGTACATTGAAATAAATGGCCATATCTTCGTCAAAAATTGCCCCATTTCAATTATAAAGGTGTTTTTAGAATTCACTTGATCTTTGAAACCAAACTGCATTAAAATAATTTGACTTCCGACTCATCTAAGAAAGATATTAAGGGATATTCTTCGATAAATAGAAAATATATGGAAAGCATTAAATAGGGTCTACCTTGAAAAAAATGGCCATATCTTCGTCTAAAATTGCCCCATTTCAATTATAGAGGTGTTTTAAGAATTCACTCAATCTTTGGAACAAAACTGCATTAAAATAATTTGACTTTCGACTCATCTAAGAAAGATATTAAGGGATATTCGGTAAATAGAAAATATATGGAAAGCATTAAATAGGGTCTACCTTGAAATAAATGGCCATATCTTCGTCAAAAATTGCCCCATTTCAATTATAAAGGAGTTTTTAGAATTCGCTCGATCTTTGGAACAAAACTGCATTAAAATAATTTGACTTCCGACTCATCTAAGAAAGATATTAAGGGATATTCTTCGATAAATAGAAAATATATGGAAAGCATTAAATAGTGTCTACCTTGAAATAAATGGCCATATCTTCGTCAAAAATTGCCCCATTTCAATTAGAAAGGAGTTTTAGAATTCGCTCGATCTTTGGAACAAAACTGCATTAAAATAATTTGACTTCCGACTCATCTAAGAAAGATATTAAGGGATATTCTTCGATAAATAGAAAATATATGGAAAGCATTAAATAGGGTCTACCTTGAAATAAATGGCCATATCTTCGTCTAAAATTGCCCCATTTCAATTATAAAGGTGTTTTTAGAATTCACTCAATCTTTGGAACAAAACTGCATTAAAATAATTTGACTTCCGACTCATCTAAGAAAGATATTAAGGGATATTCTTCGATAAATAGAAAATATATGGAAAGCATTAAATAGGGTTTACCTTGAAATAAATGGCCATATCTTCGTCAAAAATTGCCCCATTTCAATTATAAAGGTGTTTTTAGAATTCACTTGATCTTTGAAAACAAACTGCATTAAAATAATTTGACTTCCGACTCATCTAAGAAAGATATTAAGGGATATTCTTCGATAAATAGAAAATATATGGAAAGCATTAAATAGGGTCTACCTTGAAATAAATGGCCATATCTTCGTCTAAAATTGCCCCATTTCAATTATAAAGGTGTTTTTAGAATTCACTTGATCTTTGGAACAAAACTGCATTAAAATAATTTGACTTCCGACTCATCTAAGAAAGATATTAAGGGATATTCTTCGATAAATAGAAAATATATGGAAAGCATTAAATAGGGTCTACCTTGAAATAAATGGCCATATCTTCGTCAAAAATTGCCCCATTTCAATTATAAAGGTGTTTTGAGAATTCACTTGATCTTTGAAAACAAACTGCATTAAAATAATTTGACTTCCGACTCATCTAAGAAAGATATTAAGGGATATTCTTCGATAAATAGAAAATATATGGAAAGCATTAAATAGGGTCTACCTTGAAATAAATGGCCATATCTTCATCTAAAATTGCCCCATTTCAATTATAAAGGTGTTTTTAGAATTCACTTGATCTTTAAAAACAAACTGCATTAAAATAATTTGACTTCCGACTCATCTAAGAAAGATATTAAGGGATATTCTTCGATAAATAGAAAATATATGGAAAGCATTAAATAGGGTCTACCTTGAAATAAATGGCCATATCTTCGTCAACAATTGCCCCATTTCAATTATAAAGCTGTTTTTAGAATTCACTTGATCTTTAAAAACAAACTGCATTAAAATAATTTGACTTCCGACTCGTCTAAGAAAGATATTAAGGGATATTCTTCGATAAATAGAAAATATATGGAAAGCATTAAATAGGGTCTACCTTGAGATAAATGGCCATATCCTTCGTCTAAAATTGCCCCATTTCAATTATAAAGGTGTTTTTAGAATTCACTTGATCTTTGAAACAAAACTGCATTAAAATAATTTGACTTCCGACTCATCTAAGAAAGATATTAAGGGATATTCTTCGATAAATAGAAAATATATGGAAAGCATTAAATAGGGTTTACCTTGAAATAAATGGCCATATCTTCGTCAAAAATTGCCCCATTTCAAATATAAAGGTGTTTTTAGAATTCACTTGATCTTTGAAAACAAACTGCAGTAAAATAATTTGACTTCCGACTCATCTAAGAAAGATATTAAGGGATATTCTTCGATAAATAGAAAATATATGGAAAGCATTAAATAGGGTCTACCTTGAAATAAATGGCCATATCTTCGTCAAAAATTGCCCCATTTCAATTATAAAGGTGTTTTTAGAATTCACTTGATCTTTGAAAACAAACTATAGTACAATAATTTGACTTCCGACTCATCTAAGAAAGATATTAAGGGATATTCTTCGATAAATAGAAAATATATGGAAAGCATTAAATAGGGTCTACCTTGAAATAAATGGCCATATCTTCGTCTAAAATTGCCCCATTTCAATTATAGAGGTGTTTTTAGAACTCACTCAATCTTTGGAACAAAACTGCATTAAAATAATTTGACTTCCGACTCATCTAAGAAAGATATTAAGGGATATTCGATAAATAGAAAATATATGGAAAGCATTAAATAGTGTCTACCTTGAAATAAATAGCCATTTCTTCGTCAAAAATTGCCCCATTTCAATTATAAAGGAGTTTTTAGAATTCACTCGATCTTTGGAACAAAACTGCATTAAAATAATTTGACTTCCGACTCATCTAAGAAAGATATTAAGGGATATTCTTCGATAAATAGAAAATATATGGAAAGCATTAAATAGTGTCTACCTTGAAATAAATGGCCATATCTTCGTCAAAAATTGCCCCATTTCAATTATAAAGGAGTTTTAGAATTCGCTTAATCTTTGGAAGAAAACTGCATTAAAATAATTTGACTTCCGACTCATCTAAGAAAGATATTAAGGGATATTCTTCGATAAATAGAAAATATATGGAAAGCATTAAATAGGGTCTACCTTGAAATAAATGGCCATATCTTCGTCTAACATTGCCCCATTTCAATTATAGAGGTGTTTTTAGAATTCACTTAATCTTTGGAACAAAACTGCATTAAAATAATTTGACTTCCGACTCATCTAAGAAAGATATTAAGGGATATTCTTCGATAAATAGAAAATATATGGAAAGCATTAAATAGGGTCTACCTTGAAATAAATGGCCATATCTTCGTCAAAAATTGCCCCATTTCAATTATAAAGGTGTTTTTAGAATTCACTTGATCTTTGAAAACAAACTGCATTAAAATAATTTGACTTCCGACTCATCTAAGAAAGATATTAAGGGATATTCTTCGATAAATAGAAAATATATGGAAAGCATTAAATAGGGTCTACCTTGAAATAAATGGCCATATCTTCGTCTAAAATTGCCCCATTTCAATTAGAGAGGTGTTTTAAGAATTCACTCAATCTTTGGAACAAAACTGCATTAAAATAATTTGACTTCCGACTCATCTAAGAAAGATATTAAGGGATATTCGGTAAATAGAAAATATATGGAAAGCATTAAATAGGGTCTACCTTGAAATAAATGGCCATATCTTCGTCAAAAATTGCCCCATTTCAATTATAAAGGAGTTTTTAGAATTCGCTCGATCTTTGGAACAAAACTGCATTAAAATAATTTGACTTCCGACTCATCTAAGAAAGATATTAAGGGATATTCGATAAATAGAAAATATATGGAAAGCATTAAATAGTGTCTACCTTGAAATAAATGGCCATATCTTCGTCAAAAATTGCCCCATTTCAATTATAAAGGAGTTTTTAGAATTCGCTTGATCTTTGGAACAAAACTGCATTAAAATAATTTGACTTCCGACTCATCTAAGAAAGATATTAAGGGATATTCTTCGATAAATAGAAAATATATGGAAAGCATTAAATAGGGTCTACCTTGAGATAAATGGCCATATCTTCGTCTAAAATTGCCCCATTTCAATTATAAAGGTGTTTTTAGAATTCACTTGATTCTTTGGAACAAAACTGCATTAAAATAATTTGACTTCCGACTCATCTAAGAAAGATATTAAGGGATATTCTTCGATAAATAGAAAATATATGGAAAGCATTAAATAGGGTCTACCTTGAAATAAATGGCCATATCTTCATCTAAAATTGCCCAATTTCAATTATAAAGGTGTTTTTAGAATTCACTTGATCTTTGAAAACAAACTGCATTAAAATAATTTGACTTCCGACTCATCTAAGAAAGATATTAAGGGATATTCTTCGATAAATAGAAAATATATGGAAAGCATTAAATAGGGTCTACCTTGAAATAAATGGCCATATCTTCGTCTAAAATTGCCCCATTTCAATTATAAAGGTGTTTTTAGAATTCACTTGATCTTTGGAACAAAACTGCATTAAAATAATTTGACTTCCGACTCATCTAAGAAAGATATTAAGGGATATTCTTCGATAAATAGAAAATATATGGAAAGCATTAAATAGGGTCTACCTTGAAATAAATGGCCATATCTTCATCTAAAATTGCCCAATTTTAATTATAAAGGAGTTTTTAGAATTCACTTGATCTTGGAACAAAACTGCATTAAAATAATTTGACTTCCGACTCATCTAAGAAAGATATTAAGGGATATTCTTCGATAAATAGAAAATATATGGAAAGCATTAAATAGGATCTACCTTGAAATAAATGGCCATATCTTCATCTAAAATTGCCCCATTTCAATTATAAAGGTGTTTTTAGAATTCGCTCGATCTTTGGAACAAAACTGCATTAAAATAATTTGACTTCCGACTCATCTAAGAAAGATATTAAGGGATATTCTTCGATAAATAGAAAATATATGGAAAGCATTAAATAGGGTCTACCTTGAAATAAATGGCCATATCTTCGTCAAAAATTGCCCCATTTCAATTATAAAGGTGTTTTTAGAATTCGCTTGCTCTTTGGAACAAAACTGCATTAAAATAATTTGACTTCCGACTCATCTAAGAAAGATATTAAGGGATATTCTTCGATAAATAGAAAATATATGGAAAGCATTAAATAGGGTCTACCTTGAAATAAATGGCCATATCTTCGTCAAAAATTGCCCCATTTCAATTATAAAGGTGTTTTTAGAATTCACTTGATCTTTAAAAACAAACTGCATTAAAATAATTTGACTTCCGACTCATCTAAGAAAGATATTAAGGGATATTCTTCGATAAATAGAAAATATATGGAAAGCATTAAATAGGGTCTACCTTGAAATAAATGGCCATATCTTCGTCTAAAATTGCCCCACTTCAATTATAAAGGTGTTTTTAGAATTCACTCAATCTTTGAAACAAAACTGCATTAAAATAATTTGACTTCCGACTCATCTAAGAAAGATATTAAGGGATATTCTTCGATAAATAGAAAATATATGGAAAGCATTAAATAGGGTCTACCTTGAAATAAATGGCCATATCTTCGTCAAAAATTGCCCCATTTCAATTATAAAGGTGTTTTTAGAATTCACTTGATCTTTGAAAACAAACTGCATTAAAATAATTTGACTTCCGACTCATCTAAGAAAGATATTAAGGGATATTCTTCGATAAATAGAAAATATATGGAAAGCATTAAATAGGGTCTACCTTGAAATAAATGGCCATATCTTCGTCTAAAATTGCCCCATTTCAATTATAGAGGTGTTTATAGAATTCACTCAATCTTTGGAACAAAACTGCATTAAAATAATTTGACTTCCGACTCATCTAAGAAAGATATTAAGGGATATTCGGTAAATAGAAAATATATGGAAAGCATTAAATAGTGTCTACCTTGAAATAAATGGCCATATCTTCGTCAAAAATTGCCCCATTTCAATTATAAAGGAGTTTTTAGAATTCGCTCGATCTTTGGAACAAAACTGCATTAAAATAATTTGACTTCCGACTCATCTAAGAAAGATATTAAGGGATATTCTTCGATAAATAGAAAATATATGGAAAGCATTAAATAGGGTCTACCTTGAAATAAATGGCCATATCTTCGTCAAAAATTGCCCCATTTCAATTATAAAGGAGTTTTAGAATTCGCTTAATCTTTGGAACAAAACTGCATTAAAATAATTTGACTTCCGACTCATCTAAGAAAGATATTAAGGGATATTCTTCGATAAATAAAAAATATATGGAAAGCATTAAATAGGGTCTACCTTGAAATAAATGGCCATATCTTCGTCAAAAATTGCCCCATTTCAATTATAAAGGTGTTTTTAGAATTCACTCGATCTTTGGAACAAAACTGCATTAAAATAATTTGACTTCCGACTCATCTAAGAAAGATATTAAGGGATATTCGATAAATAGAAAATATATTGAAAGCATTAAATAGGGTCTACCTTGAAATAAATGGCCATATCTTCGTCAAAAATTGCCCCATTTCAATTATAAAG
Source organism: Drosophila grimshawi (assembly GCF_018153295.1). Classification (NCBI taxonomy): domain Eukaryota; kingdom Metazoa; phylum Arthropoda; class Insecta; order Diptera; family Drosophilidae; genus Drosophila; species Drosophila grimshawi. The sequence goes on from NW_025062909.1 coordinate 34,268, forward strand.
GTGTTTTTAGAATTCACTCGATCTTTGGAACAAAACTGCATTAAAATAATTTGACTTCCGGCTCATCTAAGAAAGATATTAAGGGATATTCTTCGATAAATAGGAAATATATGGAAAGCATTAAATAGGGTCTACCTTGAAATAAATGGCCATATCTTCGTCAAAAATTGCCCCATTTCAATTATAAAGGTGTTTTTAGAATTCACTTGATCTTTGGAACAAAACTGCATTAAAATATTTTGACTTCCGACTCATCTAAGAAAGATATTAAGGTATATTCTTCGATAAATAGAAAATATATGGAAAGCATTAAATAGTGTCTACCTTGAAATAAATGGCCATATGTGCGTCAAAAATTGCCGCATTTCAATTATAAAGGTGTTTTTAGAATTCACTTGATCTTTGGAACAAAACTGCATTAAAAGAATTTGACTTCCGACTCATCTAAGAAAGATATTAAGGGATATTCTTTGATAAATAGAAAATATATGGAAAGCATTAAATAGGGTCTACCTTGAAATAAATGGCCATATCTTCTTCAAAAATTGCCCCACTTCAATTATAAAGGTGTTTTTAGAATTCACTCGATCTTTGGAACAAAACTGCATTAAAATAATTTGACTTCCGACTCATCTAAGAAAGATATTAAGGGATATTCTTCGATAAATAGAAAATATATGGAAAGCATTAAATAGTGTCTACCTTGAAATAAATGGCCATATGTGCGTCAAAAATTGCCGCATTTCAATTATAAAGGTGTTTTTAGAATTCACTTGATCTTTGGAACAAAACTGCATTAAATTAATTTGACTTCCGACTCATCTAAGAAAGATATTAAGGGATATTCTTCGATAAATAGAAAATATATGGAAAGCATTAAATAGGGTCTACCTTGAAATAAATGGCCATATCTTCGTCAAAAATTGCCCCATTTCAATTATAAAGGAGTTTTTAGAATTCGCTTGATCTTTGAAACAAAACTGCATTAAAATAATTTGACTTCCGACTCGTCTTAGAAAGATATTAAGGGATATTCTTCGATAAATAGAAAATATATGGAAAGCATTAAATAGGGTCTACCTTGAAATAAATGGCCATATCTTCGTCAAAAATTGTCCCATTTCAATTATAAAGGAGTTTTTAGAATTCGCTTGATCTTTGAAACAAAACTGCATTAAAATAATTTGACTTCCGACTCGTCTAAGAAAGATATTAAGGGATATTCTTTGATAAATAGAAAATATATGGAAAGCATTAAACAGTGTCTACCTTGAAATAAATGGCCATATCTTCGTCAAAAATTGCCCCATTTCAATTATAAAGGAGTTTTTAGAATTCGCTTGAAATTTGAAACAAAACTGCATTAAAATAATTTGACTTCCGACTCGTCTTAGAAAGATATTAAGGGATATTCTTCGATAAATAGAAAATATATGGAAAGCATTAAATAGGGTCTACCTTGAAATAAATGGCCATATCTTCGTCAAAAATTGCCCCATTTCAATTATAAAGACGTTTTTAGAATTCACGCGATCTTTGGAAGAAAACTGCATTAAAATAATTTGACTTCCGACTCATCTAAGAAAGATATTAAGGGATATTCTTCGATAAATAGAAAATATATGGAAAGCATTAAATAGGGTCTACCTTGAAATAAATGGCCATATCTTCGTCAAAAATTGCCCCATTTCAATTATAAAGGTGTTTTTAGAATTCACTTGATCTTTGAAAACAAACTGCATTAAAATAATTTGACTTCCGACTCATCTAAGAAAGATATTAAGGGATATTCTTCGATAAATAGAAAATATATGGAAAGCATTAAATAGGGTCTACCTTGAAATAAATGGCCATATCTTCGTCAAAAATTGTCCCATTTCAATTATAAAGGTGTTTTTAGAATTCGCTTGATCTTTGAAACAAAACTGCATTAAAATAATTTGACTTCCGACTCGTCTAAGAAAGATATTAAGGGATATTCTTCGATAAATAGAAAATATATGGAAAGCATTAAACAGTGTCTACCTTGAAATAAATGGCCATATCTTCGTCAAAAATTGCCCCATTTCAATTATAAAGGTGTTTTTAGAATTCGCTCGATCTTTGGAACAAAACTGCATTAAAATAATTTGACTTCCGACTCATCTAAGAAAGATATTAAGGGATATTCTTCGATAAATAGAAAATATATGGAAAGCATTAAATAGGGTCTACCTTGAAATAAATGGCCATATCTTCGTCAAAAATTGCCCCATTTCAATTATAAAGGTGTTTTTAGAATTCACTTGATCTTTGAAAACAAACTGCATTAAAATAATTTGACTTCCGACTCATCTAAGAAAGATATTAAGGGATATTCTTCGATAAATAGAAAATATATGGAAAGCATTAAATAGGGTCTACCTTGAAATAAATGGCCATATCTTCGTCTAAAATTGCCCCATTTCAATTATAGAGGTGTTTTTAGAATTCACTCAATCTTTGGAACAAAACTGCATTAAAATAATTTGACTTCCGACTCATCTAAGAAAGATATTAAGGGATATTCGATAAATAGAAAATATATGGAAAGCATTAAATAGTGTCTACCTTGAAATATATGGCCATATCTTCGTCAAAAATTGCCCCATTTCAATTATAAAGGAGTTTTTAGAATTCGCTCGATCTTTGGAACAAAACTGCATTAAAATAATTTGACTTCCGACTCATCTAAGAAAGATATTAAGGGATATTCTTCGATAAATAGAAAATATATGGAAAGCATTAAATAGTGTCTACCTTGAAATAAATGGCCATATCTTCGTCAAAAATTGCCCCATTTCAATTATAAAGGAGTTTTCAGAATTCGCTCGATCTTTGGAAGAAAACTGCGTTAAAATAATTTGACTTCCGACTCATCTAAGAAAGATATTAAGGGATATTCTTCGATAAATAGAAAATATATTGAAAGCATTAAATAGGGTCTACCTTGAAATAAATGGCCATATCTTCGTCAAAAATTGCCCCATTTCAATTATAAAGGTGTTTTTAGAATTCACTCGATCTTTGGAACAAAACTGCATTAAAATAATTTGACTTCCGACTCATCTAAGAAAGATATTAAGGGATATTCGATAAATAGAAAATATATTGAAAGCATTAAATAGGGTCTACCTTGAAATAAATGGCCATATCTTCGTCAAAAATTGCCCCATTTCAATTATAAAGGTGTTTTTAGAATTCACTCGATCTTTGGAACAAAACTGCATTAAAATAATTTGACTTCCGACTCATCTAAGAAAGATATTAAGGGATATTCTTCGATAAATAGAAAATATATGGAAAGCATTAAATAGGGTCAACCTTGAAATAAATGACCATATCTTCGTCAAAACTTGCCCCATTTCAATTATAAAGGTGTTTTTAGAATTCACTTGATCTATGAAAAAAAACTGCATTAAAATATTTTGACTTCCGACTCATCTAAGAAAGATATTAAGGGATATTCTTCGATAAATAGAAAATATATGGAAAGCATTAAATAGTGTCTACCTTGAAATAAATGGCCATATGTGCGTCAAAAATTGCCCCATTTCAATTATAAAGGTGTTTTTAGAATTCACTTGATCTTTGAAAACAAACTGCATTAAAATAATTTGACTTCCGACTCATCTAAGAAAGATATTAAGGGATATTCTTCGATAAATAGAAAATATATGGAAAGCATTAAATAGGGTCTACCTTGAAATAAATGGCCATATCTTCGTCAAAAATTGCCCCATTTCAATTATAAAGGAGTTTTTAGAATTCGCTTGATCTTTGAAACAAAACTGCATTAAAATAATTTGACTTCCGACTCGTCTAAGAAAGATATTAAGGGATATTCTTCGATAAATAGAAAATATATGGAAAGCATTAAATAGGGTCTACCTTGAAATAAATGGCCATATCTTCGTCAAAAATTGCCCCATTTCAATTATAAAGGTGTTTTTAGAATTCACTCGATCTTTGGAAGAAAACTGCATTAAAATAATTTGACTTCCGACTCATCTAAGAAAGATATTAAGGGATATTCTTCGATAAATAGAAAATATATGGAAAGCATTAAATAGGGTCTACCTTGAAATAAATGGCCATATCTTCGTCAAAAATTGCCCCATTTCAATTATAAAGGTGTTTTTAGAATTCACTTGATCTTTGAAAACAAACTGCATTAAAATAATTTGACTTCCGACTCATCTAAGAAAGATATTAAGGGATATTCTTCGATAAATAGAAAATATATGGAAAGCATTAAATAGGGTCTACCTTGAAATAAATGGCCATATCTTCATGTAACTTTGCCCAATTTCAATTATAAAGGTGTTTTTAGAATTCACTTGATCTTTGGAACAAAACTGCATTAAAATAATTTGACTTCCGACTCATCTAAGAAAGATATTAAGGGATATTCTTCGATAAATAGAAAATATATGGAAAGCATTAAATAGGGTCTACCTTGAAATAAATGGCCATATCTTCGTCAAAAATTGCCCCATTTCAATTATAAAGGTGTTTTTAGAATTCACTGGATCTTTGGAACAAACTGCATTAAAATAATTTGACTTCCGATTCATCTAAGAAAGATATTAAGGGATATTCTTCGATAAATAGAAAATATATTGAAAGCATTAAATAGGGTCTACCTTGAAATAAATGGCCATATCTTCGTCAAAAATTGCCCCATTTCAATTATAAAGGTGTTTTTAGAATTCACTCGATCTTTGGAACAAAACTGCATTAAAATAATTTGACTTCCGACTCATCTAAGAAAGATATTAAGGGATATTCTTCGATAAATAGAAAATATATGGAAAGCATTAAATAGGGTCAACCTTGAAATAAATGGCCATATCTTCGTCAAAAATTGCCCCATTTCAATTATAAAGGTGTTTTTAGAATTCACTCGATCTTTGGAACAAAACTGCATTAAAATAATTTGACTTCCGACTCATCTAAGAAAGATATTAAGGGATATTCTTCGATAAATAGAAAATATATGGAAAGCATTAAATAGGGTCAACCTTGAAATAAATGGCCATATCTTCGTCAAAAATTGCCCCATTTCAATTATAAAGGTGTTTTTAGAATTCACTTGATCTATGGAAAAAAACTGCATTAAAATAATTTGACTTCCGACTCATCTAAGAAAGATATTAAGGGATATTCTTCGATAAATAGAAAATATATGGAAAGCATTAAATAGTGTCTACCTTGAAATAAATGGCCATATGTGCGTCAAAAATTGCCCCATTTCAATTATGAAGGTGTTTTTAGAATTCACTTGATCTTTGGAACAAAACTGCATTAAATTAATTTGACTTCCGACTCATCTAAGAAAGATATTAAGGGATATTCTTCGATAAATAGAAAATATATGGAAAGCATTAAATAGGGTCTACCTTGAAATAAATGGCCATATCTTCGTCAAAAATTGCCCCATTTCAATTATAAAGGTGTTTTTAGAATTCACTCGATCTTTGGAAGAAAACTGCATTAAAATAATTTGACTTCCGACTCATCTAAGAAAGATATTAAGGGATATTCTTCGATAAATAGAAAATATATGGAAAGCATTAAATAGGGTCTACCTTGAAATAAATGGCCATATCTTCGTCAAAAATTGCCCCATTTCAATTATAAAGGTGTTTTTAGAATTCACTTGTTTAAAAAAAAAATCTTTTTTTTTGGAAACAAAACTGCATTAAAATAATTTGACTTCCGACTCATCTAAGAAAGATATTAAGGGATATTCTTCGATAAATAGAAAATATATGGAAAGCATTAAATAGGGTCTCCTTGAAATAAATGGCCATATCTTCGTCAAAAATTGCCCCATTTCAATTATAAAGGTGTTTTTAGAATTCACTCGATCTTTGAAACAAAACTGCATTAAAATAATTTGACTTCCGACTCATCTAAGAAAGATATTAAGGGATATTCTTCGATAAATAGAAAATATATGGAAAGCATTAAATAGGGTCAACCTTGAAATAAATGACCATATCTTCGTCAAAAATTGCCCCACTTCAATTATAAAGGTGTTTTTAGAATTCACTTGATCTTTGGAAACAAACTGCATTAAAATAATTTTCACTTCCGACTCATCTAAGAAAGATATTAAGGGATATTCTTCGATAAATAGAAAATATATGGAAAGCATTAAATAGTGTCTACCTTGAAATAAATGGACATATCTTTGTCAAAAATTGCCCCACTTCAATTATAAAGGTGTTTTTAGAATTCACTTGATCTTTGGAACAAAACTGCATTAAATTAATTTGACTTCCGACTCAACTAAGAAAGATATTAAGGGATATTCTTCGATAAATAGAAAATATATGGAAAGCATTAAATAGGGTCTACCTTGAAATAAATGGCCATATCTTCGTCAAAAATTGCCCCATTTCAATTATAAAGGTGTTTTTAGAATTCACTCGATCTTTGGAAGAAAACTGCATTAAAATAATTTGACTTCCAACTCATCTAAAAAAGATATTAAGGGATATTCTTTGATAAATAGAAAATATATGGAAAGCATTAAATAGGGTCTACCTTGAAATAAATGGCCATATCTTCGTCAAAAATTGCCCCATTTCAATTATAAAGGTGTTTTTAGAATTCACTTGATCTTTGAAAACAAACTGCATTAAAATAATTTGACTTCCGACTCATCTAAGAAAGATATTAAGGGATATTCTTCGATAAATAGAAAATATATGGAAAGCATTAAATAGGGTCTACCTTGAAATAAATGGCCATATCTTCATGTAACTTTGCCCAATTTCAATTATAAAGGTGTTTTTAGAATTCACTTGATCTTTGGAACAAAACTGCATTAAAATAATTTGACTTGCGACTCATCTAAGAAAGATATTAAGGGATATTCGATAAATAGAAAATATATGGAAAGCATTAAATAGTGTCTACCTTGAAATAAATGGCCATATCTTCGTCAAAAATTGCCCCATTTCAATTATAAAGGTGTTTTTAGAATTCGCTCGATCTTTGGAACAAAACTGCATTAAAATAATTTGACTTCCGGCTCATCTAAGAAAGATATTAAGGGATATTCTTCGATAAATAGAAAATATATGGAAAGCATTAAATAGGGTCTACCTTGAAATAAATGGCCATATCTTCGTCAAAAATTGCCCCATTTCAATTATAAAGGTGTTTTTAGAATTCGCTTGATCTTTGAAACAAAACTGCATTAAAATATTTTGACTTCCGACTCATCTAAGAAAGATATTAAGGGATATTCTTCGATAAATAGAAAATATATTGGAAAGCATTAAATAGGGTCTACCTTGAAATAAATGGCCATATCTTCGTCAAAAATTGCCCCATTTCAATTATAAAGGTGTTTTTAGAATTCACTCGATCTTTGGAACAAAACTGCATTAAAATAATTTGACTTCCGACTCATCTAAGAAAGATATTAAGGGATATTCTTCGATAAATAGAAAATATATGGAAAGCATTAAATAGGGTCTACCTTGAAATAAATGGCCATATCTTCGTCAAAAATTGCCCCATTTCAATTATAAAGGTGTTTTTAGAATTCACTCGATCTTTGGAACAAAACTGCATTAAAATAATTTGACTTCCGACTCATCTAAGAAAGATATTAAGGGATATTCGATAAATAGAAAATATATTGAAAGCATTAAATAGGGTCTACCTTGAAATAAATGGCCATATCTTCGTCAAAAATTGCCCCATTTCAATTATAAGGGTGTTTTTAGAATTCACTCGATCTTTGGAAAAAAACTGCATTAAAATAATTTGACTTCCGACTCATCTAAGAAAGATATTAAGGGATATTCTTCGATAAATAGAAAATATATGGAAAGCATTAAATAGGGTCTACCTTGAAATAAATGGCCATATCTTCGTCAAAAATTGCCCCATTTCAATTATAAAGGTGTTTTTAGAATTCACTCGATCTTTGGAAGAAAACTGCATTAAAATAATTTGACTTCCGACTCATCTAAAAAAGATATTAAGGGATATTCTTCGATAAATAGAAAATATATGGAAAGCATTAAATAGGGTCTACCTTGAAATAAATGGCCATATCTTCGTCAAAAATTGCCCCATTTCAATTATAAAGGTGTTTTTAGAATTCACTTGATCTTTGGAACAAAACTGCATTAAAATAATTTGACTTCCGACTCATCTAAGAAAGATATTAAGGGATATTCTTCGATAAATAGAAAATATATGGAAAGCATTAAATAGTGTCTACCTTGAAATAAATGGCCATATCTTCGTCAAAAATTGCCCCATTTTAATTATAAAGGAGTTTTTAAGAATTCGCTCGATCTTTGGAACAAAACTGCATTAAAATAATTTGACGTCTGACTCATCTAAGAAAGATATTAAGGGATATTCTTCGATAAATAGAAAATATATGGAAAGCATTAAATAGGGTCTACTTTGAAATAAATGGCCATATCTTCGTCAAAAATTGCCCCATTTCAATTATAAAGGTGTTTTTAGAATTCACTCGATCTTTGGAACAAAACTGCATTAAAATAATTTGACTTCCGACTCATCTAAGAAAGATATTAAGGGATATTCTTCGATAAATAGAAAATATATGGAAAGCATTAAATAGGGTCTACCTTGAAATAAATGGCCATATCTTCATGTAAATTTGCCCCATTTCAATTATAAAGGTGTTTTTAGAATTCACTTGATCTTTGGAACAAAACTGCATTAAAATAATTTGACTTGCGACTCATCTAAGAAAGATATTAAGGGATAATTTTCGATAAATAGAAAATATATGGAAAGCATTAAATAGTGTCTACCTTGAAATAAATGGCCATATCTTCGTCAAAAATTGCCCCATTTCAATTATAAAGGTGTTTTTAGAATTCACTCGATCTTTGGAACAAAACTGCATTAAAATAATTTGACTTCCGACTCATCTAAGAAAGATATTAAGGGATATTCTTCGATAAATAGAAAATATATGGAAAGCATTAAATAGGGTCTACCTTGAAATAAATGGCCATATCTTCGTCAAAAATTGCCCCATTTCAATTATAAAGATGTTTTTAGAATTCGCTTGATCTTTGAAAACAAACTGCATTAAAATATTTTGACTTCCGACTCATCTAAGAAAGATATTAACGGATATTCTTCGATAAATAGAAAATATATGGAAAGCATTAAATAGAGTCACCTTGAAATAAATGGCCATATCTTCGTCAAAAATTGCCCCATTTCAATTATAAAGGTGTTTTTAGAATTCACTCGATCTTTGGAACAAAACTGCATTAAAATAATTTGACTTCCGACTCATCTAAGAAAGATATTAAGGGATATTCTTCGATAAATAGAAAATATATGGAAAGCATTAAATAGGGTCTACCTTGAAATAAATGGCCATATCTTCGTCAAAAATTGCCCCATTTCAATTATAAAGGTGTTTTTAGAATTCACTCGATCTTTGGAACAAAACTGCATTAAAATAATTTGACTTCCGACTCATCTAAGAAAGATATTAAGGGATATTCGATAAATAGAAAATATATTGAAAGCATTAAATAGGGTCTACCTTGAAATAAATGGCCATATCTTCGTCAAAAATTGCCCCATTTCAATTATAAAGGTGTTTTTAGAATTCACTCGATCTTTGGAACAAAACTGCATTAAAATAATTTGACTTCCGACTCATCTAAGAAAGATATTAAGGGATATTCTTCGATAAATAGAAAATATATGGAAAGCATTAAATAGGGTCAACCTTGAAATAAATGGCCATATCTTTGTCAAAACTTGCCCCATTTCAATTATAAAAGGTGTTTTTAGAATTCGCCTGATCTGAGGAAAAAAACTGCATTAAAATATTTTGACTTCCGACTCATCTAAGAAAGATATTAAGGGATATGTTTCGATAAATAGAAAATATATGGAAAGCATTAAATAGTGTCTACCTTGAAATAAATGGCCATATCTTCGTCAAAAATTGCCTTATTTCAATTATAAAGGTGTTTTTAGAATTCACTTGATCTTTGGAACAAAACTGCATTAAATTGATTTGACTTCCGACTCATCTAAGAAAGATATTAAGGGATATTCTTCGATAAATAGAAAATATATGGAAAGCATTAAATAGGGTCTACCTTGAAATAAATGGCCATATCTTCGTCAAAAATTGCCCCATTTCAATTATAAAGGTGTTTTTAGAATTCGCTTGCTCTTTGGAACAAAACTGCATTAAAATAATTTGACTTCCGACTCATCTAAGAAAGATATTAAGGGATATTCTTCGATAAATAGAAAATATATGGAAAGCATTAAATAGGGTCTACCTTGAAATAAATGGCCATATCTTCGTCAAAAATTGCCCCACTTCAATTATAAAGGTGTTTTTAGAATTCGCTTAATCTTTGAAACAAAACTGCATTAAAATAATTTCAGTTCCGACTCGTCTAAGATAGATATTAAGGGATATTCTTCGATAAATAGAAAATATATGGAAAGCATTAAATAGGGTCTACCTTGAAATAAATGGCCATATCTTCGTCAAAAATTGCCCCATTTCAATTATAAAGGTGTTTTTAGAATTCACTCGATCTTTGGAAGAAAACTGCATTAAAATAATTTGACTTCCGACTCATCTAAGAAAGATATTAAGGGATATTCTTCGATAAATAGAAAATATATGGAAAGCATTAAATAGGGTCTACCTTGAAATAAATGGCCATATCTTCGTCAAAAATTGCCCCATTTCAATTATAAAGGTGTTTTTAGAATTCACTTGATCTTTGAAAACAAACTGCATTAAAATAATTTGACTTCCGACTCATCTAAGAAAGATATTAAGGGATATTCTTCGATAAATAGAAAATATATGGAAAGCATTAAATAGGGTCTACCTTGAAATAAATGGCCATATCTTCATCTAACATTGCCCAATTTCAATTATAAAGGTGTTTTTAGAATTCACTTGATCTTTGGAACAAAACTGCATTAAAATAATTTGACTTGCGACTCATCTAAGAAAGATATTAAGGGATATTCGATAAATAGAAAATATATGGAAAGCATTAAATAGTGTCTACCTTGAAATAAATGGCCATATCTTCGTCAAAAATTGCCCCATTTCAATTATAAAGGTGTTTTTAGAATTCGCTCGATCTTTGGAACAAAACTGCATTAAAATAATTTGACTTCCGGCTCATCTAAGAAAGATATTAAGGGATATTCTTCGATAAATAGAAAATATATGGAAAGCATTAAATAGGGTCTACCTTGAAATAAATGGCCATATCTTCGTCAAAAATTGCCCCACTTCAATTATAAAGGTGTTTTTAGAATTCGCTTGATCTTTGAAACAAAACTGCATTAAAATATTTTGACTTCCGACTCGTCTAAGAAAGATATTAAGGGATATTCTTCGATAAATAGAAAATATATGGAAAGCATTAAATAGGGTCTACCTTGAAATAAATGGCCATATCTTCGTCAAAAATTGCCCCATTTCAATTATAAAGGTGTTTTTAGAATTCACTCGATCTTTGGAAGAAAACTGCATTAAAATAATTTGACTTCCGAGTCATCTAAGAAAGATATTAAGGGATATTCTTCGATAAATAGAAAATATATGGAAAGCATTAAATAGGGTCTACCTTGAAATAAATGGCCATATCTTCGTCAAAAATTGCCCCATTTCAATTATAAAGGTGTTTTTAGAATTCACTTGATCTTTGAAAACAAACTGCATTAAAATAATTTGACTTCCGACTCATCTAAGAAAGATATTAAGGGATATTCTTCGATAAATAGAAAATATATGGAAAGCATTAAATAGGGTCTACCTTGAAATAAATGGCCATATCTTCGTCTAAAATTGCCTCATTTCAATTATAGAGGTGTTTTTAGAATTCACTCAATCTTTGGAACAAAACTGCATTAAAATAATTTGACTTCCGACTCATCTAAGAAAGATAATAAGGTATATTCGATAAATAGAAAATATATGGAAAGCATTAAATAGTGTCTACCTTGAAATAAATGGCCATATCTTCGTCAAAAATTGCCCCATTTCAATTAAAAAGGAGTTTTTAGAATTCACTCGATCTTTGGAACAAAACTGCATTAAAATAATTTGACTTCCGACTCATCTAAGAAAGATATTAAGGGATATTCTTCGATAAATAGAAAATATATGGAAAGCATTAAATAGTGTCTACCTTGAAATAAATGGCCATATCTTCGTCAAAAATTGCCCCATTTTAATTATAAAGGAGTTTTAAGAATTCGCTCGATCTTTGGAACAAAACTGCATTAAAATAATTTGACGTCTGACTCATCTAAG
>NW_025062910.1:0-9836 GCF_018153295.1 Drosophila grimshawi
CGAATTCTCAAAACACCTTTATAATTGAAGTGGGGCAATTTTTGACGAAGATATGGCCATTTATTTCAAGGTAGACCCTATTTAATGCTTTCCATATATTTTCTGTTAATCAAAGAATATCCCTTAATATCTTTCTTAGATGAGTCAGAAGTCAAATTATTTTAATGCAGTTTTGTTCCAAAGATCGAGTGAATTCTAAAAATACATTTATAATTGAAATGGGGCAATTTTTGACAAAGATATGGCCATTTATTTCAAGGTAGACCCTATTTAATGCTTTCCATATATTTTCTATTTATCGAAGAATATCCCTTAAGATCTTTCTTAGATGAGTCGGAAGTCAAATTATTTTAATGCAGTTTTGTTTCAAAGATCGAGTGAATTCTAAAAACACCTTTATAATTGAAATGGGGCAATTTTTGACGAAGATATGGCCATTTATTTCAAGGTTGACCCTATTTAATGCTTTCCATATATTTTCTATTCATCGAAGAATATCCCTTAATATCTTTCTTAGATGAGTCGGAAGTCAAATTATTTTAATGCAGTTTTGTTCCAAAGATCGAGCGAACTCTAAAAACACCTTTATAATTGAAATGGGGCAATTTTTGACGAAGATATGGCCATTTATTTCAAGGTAGACCCTATTTAATGCTTTCCATATATTTTCTATTTATCGAAGAATATCCCTTAATATCTTTTTTAGATGAGTCGGAAGTCAAATTATTTTAATGCAGTTTTGTTCCAAATATCGAGCGAATTCTAAAAACACCTTTATAATTGAAATATGGCAATTTTTGACGAAGATATGGCCATTTATTTCAAGGTAGACCCTATTTAATGCTTTCCATATATTTTCTATTTATCGAAGAATATCCCTTAATATCTTTCTTAGATGAGTCGGAAGTCAAATTATTTAATGCAGTTTTGTTTCAAAGATCAAGCGAATTCTAAAAACACCTTTATAATTGAAGTGGGGCAATTTTTGACGAAGATATGGCCATTTATTTCAAGGTAGACCCTATTTAATGCTTTCAATATATTTTCTATTTATCGAATATCCCTTAATATATTTCTTAGATGAGTCGGAAGTCAAATTATTTTAAAGCAGTTTTCTTCCAAAGATCGAGTGAATTCTAAAAACACCCTTTTAATTGAAATGGGGCAATTTTTGACAAAGATATGGCCATTTATTTCAAGGTAGACCCTATTTAATGCTTTCCATATATTTTCTATTTATCGAAGAATATCCCTTAATATCTTTCTTAGATGACTCGGAAGTCAAATTATTTTAATGCAGTTTTGTTCCAAAGATCGAGTGAATTCTAAAACCACCTTTATAATTGAAGTGGGGCAATTTTTGACGAAGATATGGCCATTTATTTCAAGGTAGACCCTATTTAATGCTTTCAATATATTTTCTATTTATCGAATATCCCTTAATATCTTTTTTAGATGAGTCGGAAGTCAAATTATTTTAATGCAGTTTTGTTCCAAATATCGAGCGAATTCTAAAAACACCTTTATAATTGAAATATGGCAATTTTTGACGAAGATATGGCCATTTATTTCAAGGTAGACCCTATTTAATGCTTTCCATATATTTTCTATTTATCGAAGAATATCCCTTAATATCTTTCTTAGATGAGTCGGGAGTCAAATTATTTTAATGCAGTTTTGTTTCAAAGATCAAGGGAATTCTAAAAACACCTTTATAATTGAAATTGGGCAATCTTAGATGAAGATATGGCCATTTATTTCAAGGTAGACCCTATTTAATGCTTTCCATATATTTTCTATTTATCGAAGAATATCCCTCAATATCTTTCTTAGATGAGTCGGAAGTCAAATTATTTTAATGCAGTTTTGTTCCAAAGATCGAGCGAATTCTAAAAACACCTTTATAATTGAAATGGGGCAATTTTTGACGAAGATATGGCCATTTATTTCAAGGTAGACCCTATTTAATGCTTTCAATATATTTTCTATTTATCGAATATCCCTTAATATCTTTCTTAGATGAGTCGGAAGTCAAATTATTTTAATGCAGTTTTGTTCCAAAGATCAAGTGAATTCTAAAAACACCTTTATAATTGAAATTGGGCAATTTTAGATGAAGATATGGCCATTTATTTCAAGGTAGACCCTATTTAATGCTTTCCATATATTTTCTATTTATCGAAGAATATCCCTTAATATCTTTCTTAGATGAGTCGGAAGTCAAATTATTTTAATGCAGTTTTGTTCCAAAGATCGAGTGAATTCTAAAAACACCTTTATAATTGAAATGGGGCAATTTTTGACGAAGATATGGCCATTTATTTCAAGGTAGACCCTATTTAATGCTTTCCATATATTTTCTATTTATCGACGAATATCCCTTAATATCTTTCTTAGATGAGTCGGAAGTCAAATTATTTTAATGCAGTTTTGTTCCAAAGATCGAGTGAATTCTAAAAACACCTTTATAATTGAAATGGGGCAATTTTTGACGAAGATATGGCCATTTATTTCAAGGTTGACCCTATTTACTGCTTTCCTTATATTTTCTATTTATCGAAGAATATCCCTTAATATCTTTCTTAGATGAGTCGGAAGTCAAATTATTTTAATGCAGTTTTGTTCCAAAGATCAAGTGAATTCTAAAAACACATTTATAATTGAAATGGGGCAATTTTAGACGAAGATATGGCCATTTATTTCAAGGTGGATCCTATTTACTGCTTTCCATATATTTTCTGTTGATCAAAGAATCTCCCTTAATATCTTTCTTAGATGAGTCGGAAGTCAAATTATTTTAATGCAGTTTTGTTCCAAAGATCGAGCGAATTCTAAAACACCTATAAAATTGAAACGGGGCAATTTTATACGAAGATATGGCCATTTAATTCAAGGTAGACCCTATTTAATGCTTTCCATATATTTTCTGTTGATCAAAGAATATCCCTTAATATCTTTCTTAGATGAGTCGGAAGTCAAATTATTTTAATGCAGTTTTGTTTCAAAGATCGAGCGAATCCTAAAAACACCTTTAGAATTAAAATGGGGCAATTTTGTACGAAGATATGGCCATTTATTTCAAGGTAGACCCTATTTAATGCTTTCCATATATTTTCTGTTGATCAAAGAATATCCCTTAATATCTTTCTTAGATGAGTCGGAAGTCAAATTATTTTAATGCAGTTTTGTTCCAAAGATTGAGCGAATTCTAAAAACACATTTATAATTGAAATGGGGCAATTTTAGACGAAGATATGGCCATTTATTTCAAGGTTGACCCTATTTACTGCTTTCCTTATATTTTCTATTTATTCAAGAATATCCCTTAATATCTTTCTTAGATGAGTCGGAAGTCAAATTATTTTAATGCAGTTTTGTTCCAAAGATCAAGTGAATTCTAAAAACACCTTTATAATTGAAACGGGGCAATTTTAGACGAAGATATGGCCATTTATTTCAAGGTTGACCCTATTTAATGCTTTCCATATATTTTCTATTAATCGAAGAATATCCCTGATATCTTTCTTAGATGAGTCGGAAGTCAAATTATTTTAATGCAGTTTTGTTTTAAGGATCGAGTTAATTCTAAAAACACCTTTATAATTGAAATGAGGCAATTTTTGACGAAGATATGGCCATTTATTTCAAGGTAGACCCTATTTAATGCTTTCCATATATTTTCTATTTATCGAAGAATATCCCTTAATATCTTTCTTAGATGAGTCGGAAGTCAAATTATTTTAATGCAGTTTTGTTCCAAAGATCGAGCGAATTCTAAGAACACCTTTATAATTGAAATGGGGCAATTTTTGACGAAGATATGGCCATTTATTTCAAGGTAGAGCCTATTTAATGCTTTCCATATATTTTCTATTTATCGAAGAATATCCCTTAATATCTTTTTTAGATGAGTCGGAAGTCAAATTATTTTAATGCAGTTTTGTTTCAAAGATTAAGCGAATTCTAAAAACACCTTTATAATTGAAGTGGGGCAATTTTTGACGAAGATATGGCCATTTATTTCAAGGTAGACCCTATTTAATGCTTTCCATATATTTTCTATTTATCGAAGAATATCCCTTAATATCTTTCTTAGATGAGTCGGAAGTCAAATTATTTTAATGCAGTTTTGTTCCAAAGATCGAGTGAATTCTAAAAATACATTTATAATTGAAATGGGGCAATTTTTGACAAAGATATGGCCATTTATTTCAAGGTAGACCCTATTTAATGCTTTCCATATATTTTCTATTTATCGAAGAATATCCCTTAAGATCTTTCTTAGATGAGTCGGAAGTCAAATTATTTTAATGCAGTTTTGTTTCAAAGATCGAGTGAATTCTAAAAACACCTTTATAATTGAAATGGGGCAATTTTTGACGAAGATATGGCCATTTATTTCAAGGTAGACCCTATTTAATGCTTTCCATATATTTTCTATTCATCGAAGAATATCCCTTAATATCTTTCTTAGATGAGTCGGAAGTCAAATTATTTTAATGCAGTTTTGTTCCAAAGATCGAGCGAACTCTAAAAACACCTTTATAATTGAAATGGGGCAATTTTTGACGAAGATATGGCCATTTATTTCAAGGTAGACCCTATTTAATGCTTTCCATATATTTTCTATTTATCGAAGAATATCCCTTAATATCTTTTTTAGATGAGTCGGAAGTCAAATTATTTTAATGCAGTTTTGTTCCAAAGATCGAGCGAATTCTAAAAACACCTTTATAATTGAAATGGGGCAATTTTTGACGAAGATATGGCCATATATTTCAAGGTAGACCCTATTTAATGCTTTCCATATATTTTCTATTTATCGAAGAATATCCCTTAATATCTTTCTTAGATGAGTCGGAAGTCAAATTATTTTAATGCAGTTTTGTTCCAAAGATCGAGTGAATTCTAAAAACACCTTTATAATTGAAATGGGGCAATTTTTGACGAAGATATGGCCATTTATTTGAAGGTAGACCCTATTTAATGCTTTCAATATATTTTCTATTTATTGAAGAATATCCCTTAATATCTTTTTTAGATGAGTCGGAAGTTAAATTATTTTAATGCAGTTTTGTTCCAAAGATCGAGTGAATTCTAAAAACACTTTTATAATTGAAATGGGGCAATTTTAGAGGAAGATATGGCCATTTATTTCAAGGTAGACCCTATTTAATGCTTTCCATATATTTTCTATTTATCGAAGAATATCCCTTAATATCTTTCTTAGATGAGTCGGAAGTCAAATTATTTTAATGCAGTTTTGTTCCAAAGATCGAGCGAATTCTAAAAACACCTTTATAATTGAAATGGGGCAATTTTTGACGAAGATATGGCCATTTATTTCAAGGTAGACCCTATTTAATGCTTTCCATATATTTTCTATTTATCGAAGAATATCCCTTAATATCTTTCTTAGATGAGTCGGAAGTCAAATTATTTTAATGCAGTTTTGTTCCAAAGATCGAGCGAATTCTAAAAACACCTTTATAATTGAAATAGGGCAATTTTTGACGAAGATATGGCCATTTATTTCAAGGTAGACCCTATTTAATGCTTTCCATATATTTTCTATTTATCGAAGAATATCCCTTAATATCTTTCTTAGATGAGTCGGAAGTCAAATTATTTTAATGCAGTTTTGTTCCAAAGATCAAGCGAATTCTAAAAACACCTTTATAATTGAAATTGGGCAATTTTAGATGAAGATATGGCCATTTATTTCAAGGTAGACCCTATTTAATGCTTTCCATATATTTTCTATTTATCGAAGAATATCCCTTAATATCTTTCTTAGATGAGTCGGAAGTCAAATTATTTTAATGCCGTTTTGTGTCCAAATTTTTTTGTTCGATAAGTGAATTCTAAAAACACCTTTATAATTGAAATGGGGCAATTTTTGACGAAGATATGGCCATTTATTTCAAGGTAGACCCTATTTAATGCTTTCCATATATTTTCTATTTATCGAAGAATATCCCTTAATATCTTTCTTAGATGAGTCGGAAGTCAAATTATTTTAATGCAGTTTTGTTCCAAAGATCAAGTGAATTCTAAAAACACCTTTATAATTGAAATTGGGCAATTTTAGATGAAGATATGGCCATTTATTTCAAGGTAGACCCTATTTAATGCTTTCCATATATTTTCTATTTATCGAAGAATATCCCTTAATATCTTTCTTAGATGAGTCGGAAGTCAAATTATTTTAATGCAGTTTTGTTCCAAAGATCGAGTGAAATCTAAAAACACCTTTATAATTGAAATGGGGCAATTTTTGACGAAGATATGGCCATTTATTTCAAGGTAGACCCCATTTAATGCTTTGCATATATTTTCTATTTATCGACGAATATCCCTTAATATCTTTCTTAGATGAGTCGGAAGTCAAATTATTTTAATGCAGTTTTGTTCCAAAGATTGAGCGAATTCTAAAAACACCTTTATAATTGAAATTGGGCAATTTTAGATGAAGATATGGCCATTTATTTCAAGGTAGACCCTATTTAATGCTTTCCATATATTTTCTATTTATCGAAGAATATCCCTTAATATCTTTCTTAGATGAGTCGGAAGTCAAATTATTTTAATGCAGTTTTGTTCCAAAGATCAAGTGAATTCTAAAAACACCTTTATAATTGAAATGGGGCAATTTTTGACGAAGATATGGCCATTTATTTCAAGGTAGACCCTATTTAATGCTTTCCATATATTTTCTATTTATCGAAGAATATCCCTTAATATCTTTCTTAGATGAGTCGGAAGTCAAATTATTTTAATGCAGTTTTGTTCCAAAGATCGAGTGAATTCTAAAAACACCTTTATAATTGAAATGAGGCAATTTTTGACGAAGATATGGCCATTTATTTCAAGGTAGACCCTATTTAATGCTTTCCATATATTTTCTATTTATCGAAGAATATCCCTTAATATCTTTCTTAGATGAGTCGGAAGTCAAATTATTTTAATGCAGTTTTGTTCCAAAGATCGAGCGAATTCTAAAAACACCTTTATAATTGAAATGGGGCAATTTTTGACGAAGATATGGCCATTTATTTCAAGGTAGACCCTATTTAATGCTTTCCATATATTTTCTATTTATCGAAGAATATCCCTTAATATCTTTCTTAGATGAGTCGGAAGTCAAATTATTTTAATGCAGTTTTTGTTCCAAAGATCGAGCGAATTCTAAAAACACCTTTATAATTGAAATGGGGCAATTTTTGACGAAGATATGGCCATTTATTTCAAGGTAGACCCTATTTACTGCTTTCCTTATATTTTCTATTTATCGAAGAATATCCCTTAATATCTTTCTTAGATGAGTCGGAAGTCAAATTATTTTAATGCAGTTTTGTTCCAAAGATCAAGTGAATTCTAAAAACACCTTTATAATTGAAACGGGGCAATTTTAGACGAAGATATGGCCATTTATTTCAAGGTTGACCCTATTTAATGCTTTCCATATATTTTATATTAATCGAAGAATCTCCGTGATATCTTTCTTAGATGAGTCGGAAGTCAAATTATTTTAATGCAGTTTTGTTTTAAGGATCGAGTTAATTCTAAAAACACCTTTATAATTGAAATGAGGCAATTTTTGGACGAAGATATGGCCATTTATTTCAAGGTAGACCCTATTTAATGCTTTCCATATATTTTCTATTTATCGAAGAATATCCCTTAATATCTTTCTTAGATGAGTCGGAAGTCAAATTATTTTAATGCAGTTTTGTTCCAAAGATCGAGCGAATTCTAAGAACACCTTTATAATTGAAATGGGGCAATTTTTGACGAAGATATGGCCATTTATTTCAAGGTAGACCCTATTTAATGCTTTCCATATATTTTCTATTTATCGAAGAATATCCCTTAATATCTTTTTTAGATGAGTCGGAAGTCAAATTATTTTAATGCAGTTTTGTTTCAAAGATTAAGCGAATTCTCAAAACACCTTTATAATTGAAGTGGGGCAATTTTTGACGAAGATATGGCCATTTATTTCAAGGTAGACCCTATTTAATGCTTTCCATATATTTTCTATTTATCGAAGAATATCCCTTAATATCTTTCTTAGATGAGTCGGAAGTCAAATTATTTTAATGCAGTTTTGTTCCAAAGATCGAGTGAATTCTAAAAACACCTTTATAATTGAAATGGGGCAATTTTTGACGAAGATATGGCCATTTATTTCAAGGTAGACCCTATTTAATGCTTTCCATATATTTTCTATTTATCGAAGAATATCCCTTAAGATCTTTCTTAGATGAGTCGGAAGTCAAATTATTTTAATGCAGTTTTGTTCCAAAGATCGAGTGAATTCTAAAAACACCTTTATAATTGAAATGGGGCAATTTTTGACGAAGATATGGCCATTTATTTCAAGGTGGACCCTATTTAATGCTTTCCATATATTTTCTATTCATCGAAGAATATCCCTTAATATCTTTCTTAGATGAGTCGGAAGTCAAATTATTTTAATGCAGTTTTGTTCCAAAGATCGAGCGAACTTCTAAAAACACCTTTATAATTGAAATGGGGCAATTTTATGACGAAGATATGGCCATTTATTTCAAGGTAGACCCTATTTAATGCTTTCCATATATTTTCTATTTATCGAAGAATATCCCTTAATATCTTTCTTAGATGAGTCGGAAGTCAAATTATTTTAATGCAGTTTTGTTTCCAAATATCGAGCGAATCCTAAAAACACCTTTATAATTGAAATAGGGCAATTTTGTACGAAGATATGGCCATTTATTTCCAAGGTAGACCCTATTTAATGCTTTCCATATATTTTCTATTTATCGAAGAATATCCCTTAATATCTTTCTTAGATGAGTCGGAAGTCAAATTATTTTAATGCAGTTTTGTTTCAAAGATTGAGTGAATTCTAAAAACACCTTTATAATTGAAATGGGGCAATTTTTGACGAAGATATGGCCATTTATTTCAAGGTAGACCCTATTTAATGCTTTCCATATATTTTCTATTTATCGAAGAATATCCCTTAATATCTATCTTAGATGAGTCGGAAGTCAAATTATTTTAATGCAGTTTTGTTTCAAAGATTAAGCGAATTCTAAAAACACCTTTTTAATTGAAGTGGGGCAATTTTTGACAAAGATATGGCCATTTATTTCAAGGTTGACCCTATTTAATGCTTTCCATATATTTTCTATTAATCGAAGAATATCCCTGATATCTTTCTTAGATGAGTCCGGAAGTCAAATTATTTTAATGCAGTTTTGTTTTAAGGATCGAGTTAATTCTAAAAACACCTTTATAATTGAAATGGGGCAATTTTTGACGAAGATATGGCCATTTATTTCCAAGGTAGACCCTATTTAATGCTTTCCATATATTTTCTATTTATCCGAAGAATATCCCTTAATATCTTTCTTAGATGAGTCGGAAGTCAAATTATTTTAATGCAGTTTTGTTCCAAAGATCGAGCGAATTCTAAGAACACCTTTATAATTGAAATAGGGCAATTTTTGACGAAGATATGGCCATTTATTTCAAGGTAGAGCCTATTTAATGCTTTCCATATATTTTCTATTTATCGAAGAATATCCCTTAATATCTTTTTTAGATGAGTCGGAAGTCAAATTATTTTAATGCAGTTTTGTTTCAAAGATTAAGGCGAATTCTCAAAACACCTTTATAATTGAAGTGGGGCAATTTTTGACGAAGATATGGCCATTTATTTCAAGGTAGACCCTATTTAATGCTTTCCCATATATTTTCTACTTATCGAAGGAGAATATCCCTTAATATCTTTCTTAGATGAGTCAGAAGTCAAATTATTTTAATGCAGTTTTGTTCCAAAGATC